>NC_142938.1:5763974-5771474 GCF_046866305.1 Octopus bimaculoides | reverse complement strand
GTGTATGAGTGTGTGTATACACACGTTTACATTTATATATGTATATGTTGATATATAAATAGATATTATATATATTATACATACACACACACACACACACACATATATATATTTATATATACATATGTATGTATGTATGTATGTATGTATGTATGTATGTATGTATGTATGTATGTATATCATATAACCAGCTATATTAATGTATGTGTATGTACGGGTATATGTGAGTGTGTGTGTGTGCGTGAGAGAGAGAGAGAGAGAGACTTAGATAAACAGATAAAAAGATAGAAAGCTGGAGCGAGAGAGAGAGAAAGTGTATGTGTATGATGTGAGAGAGACCGAGAGAGAACAAGAAGGAGAGAAGGAGAGAGAGAGATAGTGTGTATGTGTGTGTGTGTGTGTGTGTGTGTGTGTGTGTGTGTGTGTGTACGTGTGTGTGTATTTGGTGTGCTAGAAGAGAAAGGTAAACTTCCCACTATGGAGTAGTACAATGCAAATATATTTAGCGAGTTGGCCGAGTTATCCATCAAAGTCATTCTCGATGGTGAGGTGTTAACATGCAATGTGACTGGCTGTCATTTTACATTATCTCTATCATACACACAATTTCTCTTTTCATTATATTTAAACTGCTATATCGCACCATTATGGATCGAAAGTTTAAGGCCTCCATGTTTGTTTCACTGCTTTGTTTGTGGGTCTTTAACGTACTCTATGGTATTTTCTTCTTCTCAATATCATTATTTCTTTTTCTGTTTCAAACTCGCCTTGTTCTTCTGTCTGTCTATCTCTGTCCCTCTGTCTATCTGTTGGCTTGATTATCTACCTGACTGTCTACTCTCTGTCTGCCATTTGGTCACCTACCTACCTATCTACCTACCTACCTGCCTACCTGCCTGCCTACCTGCCTGTCAGTCCGTCTGTCTGTCTGCCTGTCTATCGGTTTGTTCGTCCCTCTGTAGAAGTTAACATTTCTATTAGATCACACACACACACACATCCACCCGCTTCCTTCACCCCCCCCTCTCTCTCTCACACACACACTTATATACAAACCCGCACACGCGCACAAAGGCATATACACACCTACATCCACACAAAAACACACGCTCTCACGCATATACACTCACAAATGCACACACACACACACAAACACACACACACACAAGCACACACACTGAAACACATTTACGCACATACGCTCACAAACACACACACACATACACATTCCAATACACTCACGTGCACACAATCACAGACGCTCACACACACACACACACACACACACACACATTCCGATACACTCACGTGCACACACTCACAGTCGCTCTCACACACACACATGCACACACCCACCCACATTCGCACACACTAACCCCACCTCTCTCTCTTTCGCGCTTCTGTTGGCAACAGAACTGAAATCCAAAGAAACAATTTCAACCAAAGAACCGTTCTTCACAATTGTAATGTCCAAATATTGCCAAGAGAAGGGGACATAATCCACACTCTACTCTAAAGGTTCGAGAGGTGAAAGGTCAATTTATATTGACCTTCTTAACGAGCAAACTGAAGACGTAAGTCCTGGAAGTTCCTAAGCCACAAGAAAATCAATCTGGCTTAAGCGTTCTTAATAGTAAGGATTTCAATTAGATTACTGCTTCTGGTGTTGCTGGTGCTGCTGTTGATGATGTTGTTGACGATGCTGTAGTAGCAGCAGCAGCAGCAGCAGCAGCAGCAGTAGTAGTAGTAGTAGTAGTTATTGTTATTATTATTTTTATTATTATTATTATTATTATTATTACTGATAATAACTGGTGAACTATTTCACACACACGCGGCGGAATTTGAACTCAGAACGTAAAGACGGACGAAATGCCGCTAAGCATTTCGTCCGGCGTGGAAACGGTTCTGCCAGCTAGCCGCTTTATTATTTACTAGAATATTGCTATTTGGCATTCGCAGATAGATACATGGCAGTAATGTTAAATTATGGATGGAAAAAGACAAAGTCGATTTTATGGTGTAAAGTAAATTTATGATAATTATTTTATGAATTCTGCAATGGCAGAAAGGCAACGAAGACAACAACACGGTTTGGGATTTAAAATATAGAAACATATAACTAGATAATACGCCATTTTAGCCCCAGCTTTTCCACCATGTTTCTTTTAATTCGCCGAAAATATCTTACGCACACACGTATACATACAGACACACATTCACACATATAATATATAAAAAATATTATAGATATATTAGGTCTGTATATTATATTTCTGCATGTAAGTGCGTATCTCTCCTTCTCTCTCCTCTCCGTCTCTCATTATACATACATACATACATATATATATATATATATATATATATATATATATATATATATATATATATATATGCACATTTGGACTCACACATACACATTATATAACAATATATATATTATGAATCTTATATATATTATAATATATATATATATATATATATATATATATATATATTACATAGTATTTGTATGTGTACGTATATGTATCTCTCTTCATCTTTCACTAACTCACTCACTCTATCTCCCCACCGTCTCTCTCTCTCTGAATACACACGCATACACATATATGTATGTTAACACTCACACATATGTTAACACTCACACATATCTGTCCTCACCTGTGGATGCGTGTAATTTTTTTTTCTCACAAAAGGCGACTAATATTTTAGCCATTACTTCTGAGCCGAAATTTCAAGCCATGTCTACAATAACAGTCAACTTCAATAAATACAATTATATCAATCTTTCCTGTATGTATTGAGTACTTTCTATATCTTAGCCATAACATAAGAATTACAAACTTAATGCATATACATGAGAGTGTGTGTGTACGTATATTTGAATTTATGTATGAATTTATAGACATATGTATATAAGTATGTGTGTATATCAGAGTCTGGATGAGCGCGTGTTTGACGTTTATGTGTGATTGTGTACATGTATACATGACGTGTATGAGTGTATATATATGTATACACACACACACACACACACACACACACACACACATATATATATATATATATATATATATATATATATATATACACACATGCATATAAATATATATATATGTATATATATACATACACACACATATATATATATGTATATATGTATATATATATAAGTATGCATAAAATGTAAATGCATATACATGCACACACACATATATATATGTACATGCATACAAACACACACACAAACACAAATATTCGCACAAATTTAGTCATAAACATGCACCTACGTGCATATATACATACATATGTATATAAATATGTGTGCGTATGCATGAGCGAGCCTCTGTATGTGTGCGTGTGTGCGTATATGTGATATGTGTGTATATGTATATGTATATATAAGTATGAATATTTGCGTTTGTGAATATTGCATATATATAAATCTATTTATCTATCCTTGTATCCATCTATCTATGTGTCTGTCTGTTTATCTATCTATCTATCTATCTATCTATCTATCTATCTATCTATCTATCTATCTATCTATCTGTCTGTCTGTCTGTCTGTCTGTCTGTCTATGTACAGGCACAAACGGACACACACACATACATATGCACATACACACATACACACACACATACATACATACATACATATATACACATACATACATTTATACATACTCACACATCCACATAATTCATGCATTAAGGCTCACGTTACGCAGTGAAGTGCATGGAAACCCTTATAAATATCGATTTACACGAAGGACATTCACTTACATATTCAAAGCCACACACTCCAGCTAAAGCATCATCTATTTCTATTTGTACGCCACACAACTACACCTCACACACATATATATACCTAGCAACGAATAAACACACACATACGGACACACCTCATATATATATATATATATATATACATATATATATATACATATACATATATATATATATATATATATATATATATATATATATATATATATATATATATATATATATATATATATATATATATATATATATATACATATATATGTATATGTGTGTATATATGTATACACACACACACACACACACACACATATGTATATATATTCAGGGTAAGGAATCGGCAACTGGAATGGTAAATAACTGTGAAAGACATGTCTCACTTCAAGCCAGAAATTTGGAAAATACATTTGACAAATAGATGCTTCCGTAGCGATGTGTATATTATGGATATTGATGTGAATCCGAGAATGGAGAAAATATAACACATTGGCCAGGAAAGAGAGACACATGCTTCACTCTTTATGTCAGCTCAGGCATGGGTGTATGATTTAGAAGCTTGCGTCCCAACCACCGACCACATCGTTTCGAGTTCGGTCTGCTCTATTGAGATCTGACTGCTCTACGTTAGATGATATATAAGAAATATACAGAATTGAAGAACTTACTTTCAAAACCAGATATCTGCACCGGAATGACTTTTGAGTAATTGCTTGAAACAACAACTTGAATAAATCTGATTTTGATTGGAAGACTTAGATTCGCTTCCTGTCTATATGGCATCCATCCCAGTTTGACTGCAAAACATTTCACGTGCGTGAAGCCAGCAGCTTGCAGATTATGTTTTAATGGCTATCATGAAATCGACCAAATATGCACTTATTCCGGTTTTGAAAGTAAGTTCCTCAATATAAGTAAAAAAAAAAAAAAAGAAAAAAAGAAACAGGGAAAGAAGAAAAAGAAGAAAAAGAAGAAAAAGGAAGGGAAGAGAATATAGAGGTTGAGAAGTTGAAGAAAAAGATGAAAAGGGAAAGCAGAAATGATACAACCCCCTCCACCGGTAATAGTTTCACATTTTGGCACGAGGCCGGCAATGTTATGGGAGGAGTAAGTCATTGACATCGATCCCAGGGTTCAACTGAGATTTTATCTTCATCGACCCCGGAAAGATAAAAGGCAAGGTTGACCCCCGGCGAAATAAGTCAGAAAAAATGTTGAACATTTTGTCGCCGCCTTAGTAATAATAATAATAATAATAATAATAAATAATAATGATAATAATGATAATAATAATAATGATAGGTGCATTGGGAACTATCCCTAAAGATCTGAACAGATGGATAGAGGAAATAGGCATAAAACCCAGTTTAGTACAGCTCCAGAAACAGTGTTATTAGGGGCAACTAGGAAACTTAGGAGGGTTCTTGGTGTCTAAGGTTATTTGTTGTGGCCTGATGTTAGGATCCTTTTCTTTTCCAACAGTCTAATTTGTTGAGTGTATATCAATAATAATAAAAAGGAGGTGGAGGAGAAGAAGAAAAAGAAGGAGAGGAGGAGGAGGAGAAGAAGACGAAGAAGAAGAAGAAGGAAAAAGAGAAGACGAGGAAAACAAAGAAGGTAGAGGAGGAGGTGAAGAAGAAGAAGAAAAAGAAGGGGAGGAGAAGAAGAAGGAGACGAGGAAGAAGAAGAAGAAGAAGAAAAGGAAATAGATTTGAAAGGAAAATGAGAAGAGGGAAAGGGTGGTAATAGGTCGAAGACAGAAACGATTAGAAGAAAAATCACAAGAAAAAAAAAGAGAAGAAATGAAGAAAAGGAAGAAAAGAGAGGATTGGGGTGGGGAGGGGTGGCATCAAGAAGAAGAATGAACAGAGAATAAAAGACGAAAGAATAGGAGAAATTGGAAAAGTATGGCGAAGCTACCATACTTTTGGGGATTGTTATTTGCCAAGACTAGAGTGAAGTTGGCTAGAATTTGGCCAAAGTGTTTTCGATGCTATAGTATTTGCCTGTCTGTTTGTCTGTTTGTCTGTCTGTCTATCTATCTAACTATCTATCTAACTTCCAAATTCACTTTCACTCCATCACGTATAACACACACATAATCACACAAGTATACACGCACGCGTGGATACACGAGCGCATGCGTGCAAGCCCCTCCAACTCCTACCTCTACAATTCCTCACAGCAACTCCAATCTATAAACTACACAAAACAAAGTCGAGGCCTGCCATACACGCAGATACATATTATTTATATTATTGTACGATGCTTACATTGCAATGCTATGATTTATATCTCTGTGGGGTGGCAGAAAATGTGGAACTATTTTCACATAAGTTCTCGATATTGTCTTCTATCCACGTAGAGATTATAAAGAGAAAGGTAGCTGGGTTTTATAGATTGTTTAGGCCGGGAGGGAAAGAGGGAGGCTGATGTAGGTTGATCAATAATGGATGAGGTGAAAGTTAGAAGAGAATGAGAAGGGAGGTGGAGTGTGGGGTGAGAGGGAGAGACTAACAAAGAGAGCGTGACAAGAAATGAATATATGTATACATTATACACACATCTATCTATCTATCTATCTATCTATCTATCTATCTATCTATCTATCTATCTATCTATCTATCTATATAGTTGCAGGCGTGGCTGTTGGTAAGTAGCTTGCTTCCCAATCACATGGTTCCGGGTTCAGTCCCACTGCGTGGAACCTTGGGCAAGTGTCTTCTACTATAGTCTCGGGCCGACCAAAGCGTTGGATTTGGTAGACGGAAACTGGACGCCATATATATATATATATATATATATATATATATATATATATATATATGTATGTATATATATGTATATATAGACATATGTATTATTACATTATTGAACGCACACGTCCTTTTTTGCAAGTAAGTCTACTATATATATATATATATATATATATATATATATATATATATATAGAGAGAGAGAGAGAGAGACAAATATATATATATATATACATATATATATATATATATATATGTGTGTGTGTGTGTGTGTATATATCTATATATATGTATATATATATATATATATATATATATATATATATATATATATATATATATATATATATATATATGTATATATATGCGTGTGCGTGCGTGCGCGCTCGTGGGCACAAATATGGTAGATAGACGGTTAAAGACAAACAGACATATGACACACGCACGCACGCACACACATATACACACATATGTTCTTTATATATGACATACACGTATGTATGCGTGTGAATGCATACATACTCGTGTGTGTGTGTGTGTGTGTGTGTGTGTGTGAGAGAGAGAGAGAGAGAGAGAGAGAGAGAGAGAGAGAAAGAGAGAAAGAGAAGGAAGGGAGATTTTGAGACAGGATAAATTGACAGATTGATAGACAGAAATTTAATAAACGGTGCACATACAGACATGCCAAGGAATATATTTCTGTATATATATATGTATGCAGGTATATATGTGTGTAATTATAAGCCTCTCCTCCCCCATCTCTCTCTCTCTCACTCTCTCTCTCTCTATCTAACAAAGATGACAAAGTGGGTAGTAAGTTTCTTTCGCGGACAGAGAAAGAAAAGAAAAAAAACTGACACCTACCGATAAATATTTGAAACTCCGAATCAGAAGGGGAGATAACATTATGAAAGGAAAACTTTCACGTGTACTTTAAGAGATAGCAACTCCTGAATCGAGTG
>NC_142938.1:5751474-5756474 GCF_046866305.1 Octopus bimaculoides | reverse complement strand
CCAGCATCACAAAAACAAATTTTGCCGATGCAACGAAAGAAAAAAGAACAATATTAACATTCACCCAAAAACAAATCAATGACACAAAATCCCTTCTCACGAAAGAAGGTGACACTGTACACATACACATACCAAAAGCAATTATTGAAAATACAAACAAGAAGCACATATCATACAGACTTATCAACAAGAAAACGAAGCGACCGGAGAATTTCTCCACCCAAAAAATTGAGATTTGTCTCAAACCGATATGGCCCTTTCAAAGTCATGTTACTTGGGGACGAAAATTTGCCACGGTCCTAGTACGCTTTAAGAGCGAACAGTTAGCGAAGGAATTTTCAACACTCTCTCTCCACACAGATGACTTGGTGATGATACCGAGTTATCTTGGACAGAGAGTGACGAAGGTGACAGTAAAGAATGTCCCTTCACAAGTGGAAACACAGTGGATAGTAGGTTCTATATGCCTCGAAATGGAGGAGGCAAATATATTAGAAATTGCTACTGCAGAGGAGAAAAACTGGGAAGGGGGAAAAAAAGTCGAAGTCCTCCTCCACATCACTGAAGAGGAGTGCCAAAAGATCCCCACACACATCCAACTGGCAAAGGACCACAAGTTATATGTAGTGGTGGAAGGAAGGCGGCCACGTTGTTATGTATGCGGCAGCGAGGCACACCTCAAGGACAGTTGCCCAACCGCCGCCAACCAAAAAAAGCAACAAGGGCAACCACCAAAACCCGAAAAAAAAACCCTACTACCAACACCACCATCAACAATCAAAACAAGAGAAACACAAGCAACACTGGCAACTGAGAAGACAACAACATCTGCAAAAACAACAAGTGAGGAAGCAGGGGAAAAGAAAGAAAATTCCAAGACTGTTTCCCCTTCCCCCACATCACACACACCTCACACAAATAACAAGCCATCAGCACCAACAAAAACAGCAACACAACCACTCACACAAGCACACACAGACGCTCACAATTTGCCCCTACCCCCTTCCGATTCCTCAGAACCTTCGTCGGAAGATGAAAGTAATGAGGAATGGCAAATAGCCCAGAAAGGAAGGAGGAAGAGGAGCAAGAAAAGAAAAGCAAACACAAACAAAGCAGGGAGATACACAACTCCCGAAAACACTCCAGACACCAACACAAGCACACACAACTACAACACAAGCAACAAAACCCCAAAAGCAAGTACACACACAATGCTCACTGCCATCAACACAAAAAACTCAGAGTTGATGGAATACATCAACACAAAAACAAACATAACAAACGAAGACATAAAAACCAGCAACCACCCATACACAACACCGCCAGAACACATCAAAATACTACACATAACACCAACCCTGCACCACACACTAAAATCTATTTTTCCAAAGGCAGTTGGCAAATGCCAAAAATACCTGGCGAAAAAACTATATAGTGATCTCCTCGAAGAAAACCCGAAGGAGGAGACACAAAAACTCTCAAACGGTAAGTGACTCTCTTTATAAAACTTTAACACTCAAATCAAAATGATGCTCAAGATTGGTTGTGTAAATGCGCGTGGCTTGGGGTCCCCTTGGAAACAAGGGTACCTCCTAAATGACATAAAGTCACATAAACTAGAAATCATAGCCATAAGCGAGACCAGACTCCATGATCCGCGGGCCCTATCGTCCATGTTTGGCAGACAGTTTAACATTTATTTTTCTCCCTGTCTGCCGAGAATGGGCGGTAGTGGCACGGCGGTACTCTTTCACAAGAGTCTGGATCTCGAAGTAAAGACAGTATTCATAGACCCGGAGGGTAGATTGGTTGTTCTGGATGTCGATGGCAGCGATGGGTGTGCTTTTCGACTCATATCAGTATACGCACCACCTTTAACAGGTAGGCCGGATTTCTTCCGACGTCTAGAAGTATTCCTAGGAACGTCTCGTCCTTTACTTTTAGTGGGGGATTGGAATGCTACCTTGGACACGCATCTAGACTATGTGGGCAGAGATAGGAATAGACGGGGATGCAAATGCCTCAAAGACCTGCTCAGACGCTTTCAACTGTTTGACAGGTACCGACTCGATTACCCGAATGCGCCAATGTGGACATGGACAAACCGCATCGGGTCGTCGAGATCGTATCTAGATAGAATACTGTGTAGGAGAGTAGATAGAGATAGCATAGGGTGTCCACAATTTCACATAGTCAGCTACACGGATCACAAACTTGTGACGTGTACGCTAGACTTAGATAAGACACATAGGCAGGGCTCCGGTTACTGGAAACTAAACGCGTCTTTCCCGTCGAGACCAGTTTTCAGAGACCGGATTAGCACGTTAGTAAAGAGGGCTTTGACAGGAGCCATCATCAATAACAAATGGTGGTTTGCCCTCAAGAGAGCAATAAAAGCAGAAGCGGTTAGGTATAGCAAAGCACTAGCCATAGACAGAAACAGAGTAGAGGGTGAACTAGTTAAGAAGCTAGAAGAGGCAATTAGAAGTGGCATCGCATCCGACGTTTTGGCGGCGAGGTTGGCCCTTGACCAACACTTCAACGCCAAACACGAAGGGTGCGTTGTCAGGGCTAGGATGCGTGCTCTAAGAAACGAAGGTGTTGGAGCCGCACGAGAGGCCCGGGTGGCGGAGGCGCAACAGGGCAACAAAGCCACCATTCGGTCTCTGGTGGACGAACAGGGGCGCGAACTGCTCGAGCCAAGCAAAATGTGTGAGGCCTTTCAGCGGCACTTTGCTCGACTGTTTGGGACGAATGGCGAGCGAGAACGCAGGGTGGACTTCAGTGCCTACCTGCACAGCCTGCCACGACTCTCGGCAAGAGAGGCGGAGTGCTGCGAAGGTGCCATCACGGCGGCGGAAGTGAGGGACGCGATGGCGGGATGCTCGAGGGACAAATCTCCGGGTTTGGATGGTCTGCCCTACGAGCTTTACAACTGTAAGCCAGACTTGTTTGGAGACGTCTTGGTGGCGGTGTACTGCAACTGGCAGCAAAACGGGAGCATTCCCGGTTTTGTGAGTCGAGGAGCCGTAACGCTGCTGAAGAAAGATCCAAACAAGGGGGACGTCATAGATAACTTTAGGCCCATCACTCTGCTCAATGCAGACTTGAAAATTTTGGCCAAGGTGTTAGCCAAGCGGTTGGCGCTTGTCATCGAGAAACTGATCGGCAAGGCGCAAACGTGCGCGGTGCCGGGCAGGAGCATCCATGACAACCTCCATCTGATGCGCTACATCATAGAGAGGGTAGTTAAGGAACCTGGCATGGGTGGGGCCCTGATCAATTTAGATCAATCGAAAGCTTTCGATAGGGTAGACCATCAATACTTGGAGGCTGTCCTCATAGCAGCCGGCTTCGGTCCCATTTTCCGCGGCTGGATGGCTGCCTTGTACAGAGGCATCCGTTCGGTAGTTCGCGTCAATGGGCATCTATCAAGACCCTTCGACATTGCACGTTCGGTCCGTCAGGGATGCCCCCTCTCGTCGCTTCTGTACGTGTTGACTCTCGAGCCACTACTGCGGAAGCTGGCGACGCTGAGGGGCATCCCGCGAGAGTTGGGATGCGGGACGAGCGTGTCGGCATACGCGGACGACGTCACCGTCATAGTGTCTAGCCAAAAGCACATCGAGCTTGTCGGCGAGACACTGAGAGACTACGAAGCGGTAACGGGAGCGAAAATCAACCGGGATAAGTCAGTGGGCTTGCGGCTCGGCACCTGGAGAAGCAACCCCATGCCGTCAAGTAGCGCCTCCGTCGTGGGACGTTGGACTGACGGTCCGGTTGAGATGCTCGGGGTCTGGTTTGGTCCAGACCTCCAAACGGAGAAGAACTGGGACGACATAACGAGAAGGGTGGCCACTCTAGCCCGGCAATGGGCCGAGAGGAAGCTTTCCCTGAAAGGTCGGGCGGAGGTGGCGAACACGTACATCGCGTCCGTCATCTACTACCGCCTGACCGTCGTTCCTTGTCCCGACCCTACCATCACCAAACTGGAGCGCATCCTCTTCCGCTTCTTGTGGAAAGGAAGCGTTCCGATGGTTAGGCGATCCGTTTGCTGCCAACACCCGTTAAAAGGAGGACTGGGCATGCCGTGGTTGATGATGCGCAGACACGCGCTGAGACTGCGACATCTCCGGCTCTACGTAGACAGCGGTGAACAGGTGTGGTCACCGTTTGTGCGGCGCGCTTTCCCGCAGCTCGTCTCCATGACCGAACTGCAGTCATGGATCAAGAAGAGGCCGAGGAAGGGCGAATGGCACCGCGAGTGTCGCGCTGCTCTTCGGCAACTCCAACAACCCGGGTCAACCTTGAGCGACTGCATCACAACTAACGCATTCTATAGTGGATTAGTGGAGGGAAGGTACGACGACGATCTCGGGGCGAACCTGGGCGTCGACGAGGAATACCTGACCCGCCTGTTTAAGACGACCTTCGGGCCGGGACCTATGGACAACTTCCAGAGATCCCTGGCCTGGCAGTGCTATCGAGAAGCACTACCCGTTCGGGATAAGCTCTACAGGCATGGCTCGAGAAACACGGGGCCGACCTGTCCGAGATGCCGGCAGAGCGACGAAACCGTTCTGCACGCACTCGTACAGTGTCCCACCATTTCCGAGCTGTGGGCTTACGTCGAACAACTGCTATCGCGTGTGGGACGAGTCGGTCTATCAGCCGAGTCTATCGTGAATATTGTCGCGCCTCCTTCCTTTAAACGGGAAGGAAGAGCTATTTTCATCGTACTTGTGGCTATGGCGAAAGAATGTGTATGGTGGACGCGTCTGAAAGGTCTAGAGACAAAGACTTTCCTCTCTGGGCAATCTCTCATCAACTTCTTCAAGTATCACCTGAAGAGGAAGTTGAGAGTAGAAAGGGAAGTCTTGTCTAGTGAATGCTTCAAAAAAAGATGGGTGAATGTAGCAAGGATGGCACGTGTGAACGACGGAGCCATCTTGAGCATAACCCTATGAACAAGAAAAAAAAAAAAAAAAAAAAAAGGCAAA
>NC_142938.1:5731474-5738974 GCF_046866305.1 Octopus bimaculoides | reverse complement strand
TTCCCGCTCTACCTCTTTTGTTTTATACAGCCTAAGGCTTGGAAGGAATCGACAGACATTATTGCCAGAAATATGGCACAAACCAACCGAGAGACCCAATCTTCCGCTCCGTAAAAGATCTCGGAAGAACGATGACAACAACTGTTATAACGACAACAATTATAGCAGTGATGATGATGATGATGATGATGATAATAATAATAATAATGATAACCTTATATGCATAAAAATGATATGATGTAATTGAATATATGAAACGAACTAGATAGCCGGAGATTATCATATGTGATAAGGCTGTTTACTTGTTTGACAAGACAAGGAAGATGGAAAAAAAAAAAAAAACAAGTTCAGTGTTTCAATAAATTTTATTATTTTTTTTATAGTTTTTGTCCTTGAGATGATATGCTCACTGAATTCAGGTAATTCCGTCTCTGCTGTCTTTCAATGAAGTTTGAATATCAAATTAATGACAAGGATATAATTGTGTTGATCACTCCATGCCTCCGTGATTTATTCATGTACATATAGCTAAACACAGACCCACACACACACATCCGTCTGTTTCGCGATGTTTTGTATGACTGCACCTTAAATATTTCTTTTATCTCTTATCATTATGCATGACCAGCTTCTACGATATTTACCTGAATGTATCTAGAAGCAATTACAATCGCTATCTTCAATCTGCTCGATGCCTTCATATGATATTATTTGTAATACTAATTATGTAATCATAAAGAAATCAATTTGACTGTTTAGCACTTTCTTACTTTAGCGACCTCAGTAAGATTCAACACAACACACAGTGTATATTAAGACTTCAGTATCTTAATAAATGGAAATAAATACAAGTTGCTTGCGTGTTACAAGTTGTAGGCCACAATTTTGCACTTTAGTTTCTGCAATTTTGCATCGAAGGAATTTTTCTAAGATGTCTATGTGACTTTTTCTGATACTGTTTATATTTGATATTTAATGCGTATTTTACATTATTTTTTTTTATTTGCATATGAATAGAATATTATGTAGAAACTAAAATGACCTGTAAATGCTTGATTATTTTCTTTCTTCTATTTGAAAAGGGGAAATTTTCCCGAAATTTTATAGTATCATTAACCGACTTATATAATATAATACAATATCTTTTGTTCTTGTCTTCATTTATTGGGATCACCTTAAATATTTTTCATAATTTTTCATCTGGATCGTTCAAACGGTTTTTCAAATATTTAAATCATTAAGCAGACTACTTCAGCCAGTTCTTATCAAGCACACATACAGTCAGTAGCTTTCCATCATGATTATCATGATCAACAAGTTTTTCCAGGCATTGATTACCTTGAACTATATTATCCAAATAATTTTAAGACTGCAGGTTGAGCTTTGGGCGACATTTGGCTGTGATTTCTAGCACATTGTGAGACCCTGTAACGGCTTTTTAATGTGTTATTGTTTGCAAGGTGTTCGAATCAATTTACTCCTTCCTTAATTTCATCTAAAATAAATACGGTATTACAAAGACGATATTTAAGATCGGTTCACGTATCGCAAGGCCGAAGAGAGAGAAAAGATATAATTCCATCGACAGGTATACCTGGAAGGTGTACCTTTTTTTTTTATAACTAAATAAACAGTATCATGTACAATAAATTATCTTTATCTGAGATACAAAATATATTTGCTGCGGATTAGATTTCATGATGTATCCACTTATAATCTTATCGAACATTAGTATAACGGAAACGCAAATACATTCTGTGTTCCGTTCGAAATACCTTGTAACTCAGTTTTCTTTCGCTGTGAGAGCACGAAGAGGTTCTTCTACATTTGATAGCCTTAATGATTCAGTCAAAATGTTCGGCATGTTTGTAAGTTCGTGTTAACCTTTTTAATGCAGGGACGAAATTATTTTTTGGGGAACACAAAATGTTATGTTTGTGTGTGCGTATATATATATATATATATATATATATATAAATGTCTGAATGTGCGTGTGTATGAATGTATGTATGTATGTGTGTGTATGTATAAAAGCAAAAATTGGATGAAAATGCACAATAAAGTTAAAACAATCATAATTTTTAGAAAAATTGAAAGACAAAGACATTTGTAGTATTTCATTTAGATATATTCAATCTTTTTTACCTCACACGCCAACCGGTTTTCACTCTAAGAGTTCTTCAAAGGAAAAATGAGAAAATTAGATACAATAATGAGAATATATAGAGTGGTAGATGCAGAATGAGGATATTAGATATATGCATACACATATATATGCGTAAACACACACATATATGTATATATACATACAAATACACACATAAATATACATGTATATATCTATGTATATACGTGTGGACCAGCTTCTCTTTTTCTGCGATAAAAATACTTAGTACGAGATATTTCATGTATAAATACTCAAAGATGGTTAATTCTTTTTTGGTTACAATCTTTCAATATTCTACAAATCCTTTTACATGTGAAGTATTTCCTTGTTTTTATGAAAACTATTTTTTCAGCATTAATGCATATTATATATTTTATGAGTTCTCTTTGGAATATTTTTAATGACTAAATACAAAATTTTTGTTCACTTTGCAGCAGAGTTTTTGCAGTTCTATCTAGTTTCATTCCATTTTATCATATATTCGCATAATTCAAAATATTTTTTAGGCTTGCATTCAGTTAAAATATTGCCTGAGAAAAAAGTCCCAAGTGTTGAGCTAGTCTCTCACTAATGCGTGACACCAGAAATATACATGTATATCAGTCATATATATATATATATATATATATATATATATATATATATATATATATATATATACGTCCACACATGTATACTTCTGCATATCGTACTTAAAGTGAATATACTGTACAAAGCAAAAAACTGGAAGAATCCTGTCGAGAAAGCACCTTGCATAAATATATGTTAAAAAAGCACTGAAATACTATATCAGTAGCAGGCGAAAAGCGTCTGGAAGCGGCTGTAGAGTTATTAAATCTAGATTTCTGTTTCTTTGAACATCACCAGTTGCAATTATCAACTATCAACCATGTACTTAGATAAATTTAGCCTCTACTGATATATATAAAAAAAAAACTGATAAATAATTCATTTGTGTCACAAATATCCAGCAGGCCGGGTAAAAATTCGTCATTATTAGCGGCAGAAGCTGGATGAAACTGATTTCGCTAATGAGGAACACCCACGGTAAAATGACAATAAACTTCATCTCTCTGTGTGTCTCTCTCTCTGTCTCTGTCTCTGTCTCTGTCTCTGTCTCTCTGTCTGTCTGTCTGTCTGTCTGTCTGTCTGTCTCTCTCTCTCTCTCTCTCTCTCTCTCTCTCTATATATATATATATATATATATATGTATGTGTGTGTGTGTGTGTGTGTGTGTGTGTGTGTGTATATATATATATATATATATATATATATATATATATATATATATATATATATATATGTATATAAATATATATTTATATAAGGGCATTACTATAGAATAATGCCACACAACAGACTTCCCAAATAAACACATTTTATGTATATATATATGTATGTATGTATTTATGTATGTATGACCAAGCTTCCGTTTTTGTGCTAAATAGATTTAAAAATAAGTTGGATTTGATCCGATGAAATCTCACTGAGCATTTTTGTGAGTCCTTTGCGATTCTACTAGCTTAATGATGATGATTATGGTTATAATGATGATGATCATAATGGTGATGAAAACGACGACGACGACGACGACAACAACAAAAACAACAACAACAACAACGCACCGACCGGCGTCGGAATGGAAACCAAAATGTTGCGATCGTGCGTGCATTATCCAAACCAGTTTGGCCAAGCAAGAGAAATAACAACAAAAACCGCGATGAAAAACAGGAAGCTAGATTGATTGACCACTTTTGACCATCATGTGCATTTGGGATATTTACATTTGAGGAATGGAACCTATTCAAAGGCAATTGTCCAAAAAAACAAGAACGAGATAGTGCCAATCAGAAGATGATTTTAGAAGTAATGTGCAGAGACGCATAGACACGCGCACACACACACACATACGTGCGCACATACACACACATACGTGCGTGCGCACACGTAGATCAGATAATAAAATACAGTGAGAATTCATCTCCGTCTTCTTCCTCTTGGTCGCCATCATCGTCAGCGATAAAGAAAAACAATTAAAACAGAAAAGGCTATGCCGAGCAAGGCATACAAATGCACGAATGTGAGTGTATGTATATATATATATATATATATATATATGTGTGTGTGTGTGTGTGTGTGTGTGTGTGTGTGTGTGTGTGTGTGTGTGTATGCGTGTGTACATGTATGTGTGTGTATGTGTGAGGAGAGAGGATTGAGTGGAGGTGAGGAACTGTTATATCTCATTAGTTGACCTTTCAGTTGGGAATGACCTGGCTTGCTTTTAGGGTTTTGACGAATTTAACCGGAAGATATATTGGCAAAAATATTCCGGTTCTAATAATAAAGCAAAGATTTTACGGAAAACTAAGAGAAAAGAACAAAAACCATAAAATGGAATAATAAAAGAATAAAATGAAATAATAAATAAAGTTAACAAATTTTTTATAAATAAAATAAACGAATTAATAAATGACTATTTTAAGACAAAAATATTTTATAATCGTTATATTTTATCTATTATTTGATTCAGTCATTGGATTGCGGCCATCCTGGGGCACCGCCTTGATGGGTTTAGTCGAATAAATCGACCCCTGTTCTTGTTTGTTATTTTTTAAAAAGTCTGGTGTTTATTCTATCGGTTTCTTTTGCTGATCTGCTAGTTCAAACATTAACACCGGCTGTCAAACACACACACACATGTAGACAACGGGCTTCTTTCAGTTTCCGTCTACCAAATTCACTCACAAGGCTTTGGTCACCCCGAGGCTATAGTAGAAGACACTTGCCCAAGGTGCCACGCAGTGGGACTGAACCCGGAACCATGTGGTTGGTAAGCAAGCTTCTTTATTTCATAAATTTTGCCATAGGCGTCCATGTATGTTTCTGTGTATCTGTGTGCGGAGGGACTTACATCTGAAGTAATAAATTTCCATGAACATACAGAACCCTCACTCCCTTCTCTCTGCCTCATATACACTCTGTTACTGCACCACTATGTATATATATATATATATATATATATATATATATATATATATATATATATATATATATATATATATATATATATATATATACATACATATATACATACATGCATGATAGATACATACATGTATATACACATATATATATATACCTACATACATGTATGTATGTACATATATATATATATATATATATATATATATATATATATATATACGTATATGCACATATTTATGTATGTACATATACATACATATATACATACGTACATACATGCATATATATATTTATATACATATATATATATATTTATATATATGTATATATATATATATACTTAATATATATATAATATATACGTATTATATATATATATATATATATATATATATATACATGTATGTAAACATAATTTGTGTGTACACGTTCAAGTGTGCGTGTATATAATGTTTTTCATGCCTCAATATATTTTCTTTCAATATCATCCAATATGTCCCCCATTTAACAATTAATTCATCTACCTAATACTTTGCACCTAATCGTTGAAAGGAAATCGACTGCAATATTAGTCCATTTCTAATCTCGCTTTACCCACCATTGTATATATATATATATATATATATATATATATATATATATATATATATATATATATATATATATATATATATGTATGTATGTATGTATATGTATATATATATAAATATTAATTTGCAGAAAGATTTTTTTTTATCCTAAGCTTCCGGTTGTCATTGTAGATGTAAATTATATTACATCTCTAGTTACGGTTTTTCTGTTTACTCTTGACGCGCCCGACTACGCACAGAGTTATGGTCTATATAGCTAACACGTGTTACTAAATAACATAGAATGGGCCGTTGAGGGAGTATCTACGTGGTTATTGAATTTGCTGGAAATAGCAGTCAAGTTCTTTTCAGATCGCACCCTGACATTTTAAAAAAGAATTGGAAGGTTATTTTTCGATAATGTAGTTGTAGAGATTGTCTCAATAAAAGACCAGTTGAACGAGGCGTGAATAATTTTGATCGTGGTCTCTAACTGCTCTACTGAGGCAGACAAAGTCAAGAACGGTTTAAAAGTATACACTTAGATAACGAGAGCCCAATAATAACAATAACAACAACAACAACAACAACAACAACAACAACCTTTCAATACAGTAACCATAAGAGCATCACAGCAAACCACAGCACATACCCAAGGCACACAGAGCTGCGCTCGGTAGTGAAGTGAAAGCACGTTATAAAAATAAAACTACTGAACAATAGTAATAATAACTACTCTAGGCACAAGGTCCGAAATTTTTGGGGAGGGTGCCAGTCGATTAGATCGATCCCAGTACGCAACTGGTACTTAATTTATCGACCCCGAAAGGTAAAGTCGACATCGGCGGAATTTGAACTCAGAACGTAAAGACAGACGAAATACTGCTAAGCCTTTCGCTGGGCGTGCTAACCACTCTGCCAGCTCGCCGCCTTTCACATGACTCATAATGCCATCGGATTGCTACCAGTTGCTTAGTACAGCAGATAAAACAGTGGCGAACAAGTTTAGTAACTAACAGTGAAGTTTATAATGCAGTCTGGTTTTTATTCCATCGGTGCTTTTGACAAAAGACTAAACTGCAGGGATGTAAACAAACCAATACCTGTTGTAAGGCGGTGGGAGACAAACACAAAGAAATACACACACACACACACACACACACACGTATATACAGCGAGCTTCCTCACAGTTACTGTCTTTCCGTCTACAAAATTAATTCACAAGGCATTGGTCGGATCGGGGCTATAGTAGAAGGCACTCTCATAAGGTGTGAAACTGTAGGACTGAACCCGAAATCACGTGGTAACGAATCATGCTTCTTAACCACACAACCATGGTTGCACCTACTGTTTCTTAAGTTACGGCTGTTGCTGCCACATATGTAGCAGTTAGGCTTTCTTTCTGATCTGTACTATCAGCCACACTGCTCTTTTCTCTGCATCATACACTCTACGACATACACTCTACGACATACACTCTACGACATACACTCTACGACATACACTCTACGACATACACTGCTACAATGCCTACCCGAATCGATACGAGATATCGCTCCCCACATCGTCCAGGGCTTCCTCTAGTTGCTGCTTTGAAGGCATAAAGAAAATCTATGCGTTTTAAAGTTGCAAAGATATATGGCCGTCTTCCTTTCAGGGTGTAATTTTCTTTGTATACATATTTTTGCCCTGTAGTCTTTCTCATGCTGGTTCACTTATATTTATTTTCTTATTATTGCTAGAAAATTCGAGCGTAAAAATTGGTATTCCCGCCTATTT
>NC_142938.1:5723974-5726474 GCF_046866305.1 Octopus bimaculoides | reverse complement strand
AATATATAAATATAAATAAATAAATGAAATAAATAAAATGAATAAATAAATAAATGGAAAGTTTACAATCAAATTCGGAAAACAGTTGTCGCTGCCATCGTCACTGTCGTCACCGTCGTCACCGTCGTCTCCGTCGTCTCCGTCGTCTCCGTCGCCTTCGACGTTGTTGTCATCGTCGTCGTCGTCATCATCGTCGTCGTCGTCGTCGTCGTCGTCCCTTCCGTCCTTGTTGCATTTGTTGTGCTTTTTGGTTGTTCTTGGTGTGTAACCTCAAGTCTACCCTGACAGAGCATCATTTACGCACTGGGTGAACCATAAATTTGCTACGATTGAAGCTCCAGACCTTCGCTGATGAAAAGCCTTCCACTCATAACCACCACGTCTGTTTCGTATACTACGACCACGTCCCTCAACTGTCCGGAGGAATCAGTTGCTCTCTGCAGCAAGAAAGATATTTCATTATCCAGGGAGCAGGAACGGTTGACAAGTAGGCAAACTTGTCTACCACTTTCAGTATTGTTCCTTCAACCAAGATAGCTGGTTCCACATATGGATTTCATGGTGTAGACTGGAACATTACAACTGTCTTGTCCAGGCTAATGCTGAGTCCAAATGCCTGGCAAAAAGCAGAAATATGATTCATAATGAATGTGTGTGTCTATACGACAGGTTTCCGCACAGTTTCTGTCTATCAAGTCTACTCACAAGGCCGTGTTTGGACTGGGGCTATAGTAGAACACACTTGTTCAAGATGCCTAACAGCGGAACTGAACCTAAAACCACGGGGTTGTAAAGTGAGTTTCTGCGCCTAGTAGAGTATTTCAAAGACACGACGACAATACGGTTCCATATTTGTTTTGTAAAGGCAGAAAAATAAGAAAAAAAGACCCTTTTCCCATGTTTAAGATACATGTTGCAACTTTACAAATCTTTACTCTGAGTTTACGCTGCCGAACTTCAAACGATTATTGAAATGGGAATTGCAGGTTATGAAATCATACGTAAAAGTCTCTAACTGATCGAAAATTATGACAGAAAAATGTGAAAATTCAAAATATATTTATCCTTTGCTAAGATTTGGTAGCGAACGTAGAGCTGTGTAGAATGACGTAAAATGTTTTCATGCAATGAAAAGATAACAATGTTTATATATAAGAAAAATTTGCTGACATACATTAAACAAATTTTTCACATATACAAAACCTCATTCTCTTTATAGAAAAAGTTACAAAAGAGACGACATGTGATGGAATACTTTCAGTAAAAACTTTGTTATGGTATTGGCAAGAATTTACTAATTCAAATTTCTTAAATTTTTCATTCAGTGACTTTTGTAAGAATGCAAGGTCGGCGATAGCACAATAAATCTTAAAAGTAAGCTATAATTTTTCCTTTGAACTTCATAAGGTTATTTCATACATTTTTTTAGAATTTCTAAAAGTATAAATCTCCTTTGTTTAAAAGAATTTTTAGTAAGACCGACATGTCTTTTTGTGTGTGAAAAATTGCAGTTTTATAAAAAAATACATTCTCAAAGCTACGTATTCTATTACAGAATTTCGTCATTATAGTTTAGAAAACTGGATTTATAAATTCATATTTTTATAATATCCAGACAGTTGCAGAGATGTGTAAATATGGGAGTAAAATGGTGTGTGTGTATATGGGTGTTCTGTCGTTAGCCCTAGGTCCCATCAGGTCATTTATCCGGTTTCCACGATGTATAAGTCACCGAAATCATACCATTCCTCATTAATGGGACACCAGTCCGACGCAGGTTTATTAACAATAGCACCTTGAAATGAGATGTTTTGCCCAAACACACAACGCACCACCCCGTCCGGCAACCAAGACTACAATATTACGATCATGAGCGCAACATACGAACCGCCCAGTTGCGCGCATTCACAAATTCGACAAATTCTTAGTAAGGAATCTTAAAGCATCTAATGGTGCGTTGTGTGGGGGGATCGGAATGTCAAAGAATAGACCTTGGGTCTATTCATTTCCCATGCGTGTCGTGAAAGGCAACTACGTCATCATCATCATCGTCGTCATCGTCGTCATCATCATTGTCATCATCATCATCGTCGTCGTCATCGTTATCATCATCGTTGTCATCACCATCGTCGACATCACCATCGTCGTCATCGCCGTCAGCATCATCGTCGTCATCACCGTCATCATCATCGTCTTCTTCCGTTTATCATCATCATCATCATCATCATCATCATCATCATCATCATCATTATTATTATGAATATTACTATTATTATTGTTATTATTATTATTATTATTATTATTATTATTATTATTATTATTATTATTATTATTATTATTATTATTATTATTATTATCTCCACAGACAATGATACAGCGGTAAAGAATTATGTTATAGTATTGTGTAAGAAGAAAAAAAAAATGCTAAACAAAGAAAAAGAACAAAAATTTCAAAAACATCCAACAAAATAAAACCCCCTCTATATATAAATACACACAC
>NC_142938.1:5698974-5701474 GCF_046866305.1 Octopus bimaculoides | reverse complement strand
TGTGCGTGCTTTCGTGTTCTATTAGTCTTCCCCAATACCGCAAGAAAACCGGTGTCAGTTTGTTTACGTCGGCGTTAACCAGCGGTTCGGCGAAGGGTGCCGATCGAACCAATACCACACTTAAAAAAAAAAATGAATAAATAAAATAATAAAAGATAAAAAAAGTACTGGGATTGATTTGTTCGACAAAAAACTCTTCAAAAGGCTGAGACGAGACAACAACAACAACAACAACAACAACAACAACAACAACAACAACAACAGCAACAACAACAGCAACAACAACAACAACAACAACAACAGCTGCGACCTACGACCCTTATTGCTTATAGATAGAGATAACGATGGAAATTTGTGTAATGGTTGTATTAACACCTCGTTAACAAGATGCTTTCCTAACAGATCAAATATTTGAGAATTCACACAGAAACATCAAATGCAAGGCAAAGCATAAAACATTAATGTTAACCAATACGGAAATACAGAATATGGAATTATGGGATTGCGTGTTTGTGTGTGTGGGTGTACAAATGTATAAATGTATAAATGAATATATATATATATATATATATATATATATATATATATATATATATATATATATATATATATATATATATATATATATATATATATATATATCGGCGCTGGCGTGGCTGTGTGGTAAGTAGCTTGCCTACCAAACACGTGGTTCTGGGTTCAGTCCCATTGCGTGGCACCTTGGTCAAGTGTCTTCCACTATAGCCTCGGGCGAACAAAAGACTTGTGAGTGGATTTGGTTGACGGAATCTGAAAGAAGCCCGTTGTATATGTATGTGTGTGTGTGTGTATGTGTGTATGTGTATGTGTGTGTGTGTGTTTGTGTGTGCGTGTGTGTGTGGACAAATCATATCGTTGTGTTGATGATAATTGCTCATTGTTTGAAAAATATTGATGAAGTTTATTAAAATTTAATATGTACTCAATGCAGGAAGTGTCATTGTTGTGCCCAAGGCCCGATGAAGAGCCCTCCACAGGACTGGCTTAAAAGCCGCCAGATAGAGCAATACAATGACAACCAGGCCACGATCCTATCATACACGCACACACAAACATAAGTGGGTAACGAAGATGTACAGGTGCAAATGCATTTCAGCCGTTTCAAGCGACTCCTTTAATTGATTAACGCAAACATTACGTCATTTGAAAGAAACTGTTCTCGTCAGATGACTGCATAGACTTCAAATTAGTATTATTTGGGTGCGCAGATTATACCGACCTATCAAGGTGCTTCAATTTAAGTACCTAATTCAATGGAATCTAAATTACATATATATATATATATATATACAGATACATAAACACACTTATACAAACAAGTACATAGACAAACTTACGTACATATTTATACATTTGTATGTACACATGTGGTGTGCGTGTGCAAAGCTTAACGCATTTCAAATATGTATATAAAACCGTTTACAGCTAATATATTGTTGAAGTGAGAAAACAGTCAAAGATAACTGCAACACTTGAAGGCAAAGAAAATGTAGATTTATAAACGTAGGACATTTTGTTATATCTTGTTAAGAAACGTAAATGATTTGCTGTTGGCTGCACTTGGAAATTGTGGCAAGATTTGCCAAATAATTGGTCAAGAATCTCGCTTTCTGTCTTCCCATCAATAATCATGTACCGACATCGACATAGATTATACAGACGAATTGGTTTTAAGTTATTGCCAATCAATTCGCTTCTGGACACAATTTTTAAAAAACTGTTTACTGTGTTGACGTTCATTCCTTAGGCTAGAGGTTAGCGGAGAAAATCGTAAGTTAAAAACACATAGACAGACAGACACACACACACACACACAGACACGCACACACACACACACACACACACACACACACACACACACACACACACACACACACAGAGACACAGACACAAACACAACACAGACACAGACACACATATACATACATACATACATGCATATATGCATACAAACGTACATACGTACATATATACACACATTCATACATACGTACATACATACGTACGTATATACATATATACGTACGTACATACGTACGTCCGTAATATGTATATGGATATATACATATATGTATACATACAAACGTACATAGATACGTATGTACATATATACATACAAACATACGTACATACATACACACATAAACACATGCATATGAAAGGAATTATGTTTGCAGTGGCATAAATATTTATTTATACACCTACGTGCATACATACATTCATTTATTCCCAGATGTATACATATTCATATGCACACACACACACACACATATATATATATATGCACACACGTGCACACACACATACACACGCACGCACACACATACAGACGCACACAAACAAATAGGTAAGTGATAGAAAATGGAGCGAACAACATTCATTATTTAAAACCACCACATCATTTGAATTCAGAGCGCAGAGATTTGAAACAAATTGTTCATGGTGTTCTATCCCTCGCTCT
>NC_142938.1:5688974-5693974 GCF_046866305.1 Octopus bimaculoides | reverse complement strand
CAATACCAACGTGCGTTGTGCCATGTGACTTCTTCAAATATCCTTTTCAATAGTATATTTTTCTCTATTTTTCTTATCTACTCTTTCTCTCTCTCTCTCTCTCTCTCTCTCTCTCTCTCTTTCTCTGGTTGTCTATCCATCTATGCATGCATGCATCGATCTGTCCGTCCGTCCGTCCGTCCATGAGTCCACCCACTCGTGTACATATCTATCTATCTATCTATCTATCTATCTATCTATCTATCTATCTATCTATCTATCTATCTATCTATCTCTCTATCTATCTATCCATCCATCTGTCTATCTGTCTATCTTTCTATCTATCTTTCTATCAATCCTTCTTTCTCTCTCCCCCCCTCGCCCCTCTCTCTATATATATTACGTATATATACGCACCATATATTATATATATATATATACATATATACATATACATAGACCAGGAGCGGTTGCGTTTGTGTTTGTGACACTCTTGCAGTCAAATAACGCACACACGCGCACACACAAACACACACATATATATACACACACACATACACACACACACACAAACATACACAACCGCCTACACTAACAACTAAGTAAATGAAATAAACGAGAGCCGACATGTCGTCTGAAATTTGTTTATCATTTTCTGAGCACGTCATTGCCCTTTGCCGTAAAACGCAAACGTCGGGATGTCTCCGTCTCGCTGCAAATATATGACCATCTAAGCCGAACGGAATGTTTGATCCTATTGATATTTACACTGTCTATAGAGCAAGGGCATCTATCGAATGATTTCATCAGTGATGGATCTTCTAATGGATATCAATAGATATTAATGTCGCATTAGTCACTGCTGGTTATTTCCCTAAACGTTGAGCGGTGATGCGTAAAAAGAAATTTGGTCGCCATTTTTATTGTTTTTGAGTGATTGCCTACATGAATAACAGCGTGTGTGTATGCATGCATGTAAATATGTATGTAATGTAATGTATGTATGCAATGTATATATGTTTGTGTGTATCTACACATGTATTTATGCATGTATAAATGTATGCTTGTGTATATGCATTTATATTCAGTATGTAGGCGTTTTGTATATGCTTATGTATGTCATGTATGTATATTTGTATTTATGCACGTTTGCATATATGAATGTATGTATTCCATGTATAAAATGTTATATATCTATAGCAGTTACGTATCTATAGCAGTTACGTATCTATAGCAGTTATGTGTATATGATATATGGATATATGCATATTATGTATATTATATATGCTATATATGTTATGCATGTATGTTATATATGATTGCATGCACTTATGTATCCATGTATGTATATATGTATGTGTGCATGTATTTTATGCATGTATGTTTGCATGCACGTGTGTTTGCTTCTGTGTTATGTGTGTGTGAATGTATGTTACGTATGTATATAACCCTGTATGTATTTATGTACGTTTGTATGCATGTACGTATATATGTATATATATGTATGTATGTATGTTATGCGTTTCCATATGTACGTATCTATGCATGCATCTAGCAACTGTGACATACAAACGCACATATATTCGTGTGTGTGTGTTTGTGTGTGTGTGTGTGTGTGATTTGTGTGTGTGTGTGTGTGTGTTTGTGTGTGTGTGTGTGTGTGCATAATATCTATGGTCGTATAACGTGTATTTCCGTTTGTTATAGGTTATAAATACGTATATACTTCTACACGTTACGCAGATATGTTGCATATGTACAGACAGACACATACATGCGCATATACTGAGATACATGTATGCACATATACATATCATCATCATCATTTAACGTCCGTTGTCCACGCTGGCATGGGTTGGACGGTTTGACAAGGGCTATCAAGCTGGGGAGCTGCACCAGACTCTAGTCTCGTTTGGCTTGGTTTCTACAACTATACGTCCTTCCTAACGTCACCCACTTTAGTTGCCATCGCACGGGTGCTTTTCCATGGCACCATCCGAGTGCATTTCATCATCAGAGGAACCTGTCTTAACACTTCTGCTGCGAGTACACATGTAAATGCATATTCGTATACGCTCCCACAAAGAACCTGGAAGCGAGATGCTGAGGTAGAGCTGAAAAAAGCAGGATTTCAAGTGGAGAGGAACAGAAGAGACAACTGAGATTCAAGAACAGTAGAGAAAAGTCCTCGATGGCCGATGTTCCATGGAAGGCAATGAATTTGAAGTGTTTTGAAAGATATTGGAGAGTCGGTAGTGCGTCGCGTTAGGGGCCGAAGAAAAACTCAGCTATTCGGGTTACTATCACCAGCCTTGTAATGTTTATATGACTAACACATTTTTCCAATCTACTCAAATGGGTTTAGCTGGTACGCCATGTTCTACACTTCACTATTGAAAGCTTCAGAGGTATAACACACATACATAACAATAGTTTACAATGGTTTCTTTATATTGCTTTTCAAGACTCAAATTCCTGTAAAGTGTAGCTTGTAGAGCTAAAGATTCTAGTCTCTCGTTTCGAGAAAGACGGTTCTGCAATGTGTTGCTAAGCAACCTGCAACAGATTATTTGTATACGGTGGTCAAATATGTCCTCTTTGTTATCTCACTCCCTCCATCATTCGATATTACTTGTACAGGTGTGCACGGTGTACCACACGTCAAGTGTCGAAGTGATTATGGAGCAAGGTGAGGTAAAGTGTTTTGCTCAAGAACACAACGCATCGTCTGGTCCAGGAATTGAACCCATGATCTCCCGACCGTGAGTTTAACACCGTAACTACTACTATAGAATTCTTCCCACAAAAAAACCCATCCAAACATTCATTTACATTTACAACTGATAAGTTAGAACGAACAGGTTGTTTTTTCATATCGTGGTCTGGCTCATTTCCTCCTCTTGTAATGTTTAACTTGTCTTGGAATATGTCAATCTTGCTCTTGTTTAATTTTCGTTTTCCTCGTGCCTAATAATTGTGACTGTCAATATTTTACTATCTGTTCTTCGTTGAAGGATTTCGTAATTTTATGATGTTTTTAACTTGATTTAAAATAAATAATTTTTGATGTTTATCTCACTGAAGTATTTTACTTTGCTTAAATCGTTTCATTCTTTGAAATAATCACTCCAGATTATTTTTTTCAAATTTATTTCTCATACTTTCAGTAATATCATTCATAGTGTGCTGACTGAGAAAGCTGTCTTTTGATAAGTTGATAATTCTTTCTAATTCAGATTTCACAAATTATTGCTGTATATTTTCTTATGTTCTCTTTTAAAAAGAAAATATTTAAGTCGGTTGCTTCTTTTCGTTGTCTCCAGCGCCATTTTTTAACGCTATCTTCTCATTTGTTACTCCGTCTCTTGTAAAAATTAAACGATTTATATCAGTTATGTTTCTTTCATTGTGTCGCTACTACAAATAGAATATGTTGCTAATTGAAGTAATTAACATTTTAGATATTGCACTGAATACTATCTTTTCATTTGTGGATTAACTTCAAATGATATAAATCGCATTCTTAAAAAAAAAAAAAAAAATAGAAATCATGTTTTCTACAATAAAACCTGTCATTTGCTTCCTCCTCAGTTTGTTGTATTTCGCCATCGACGTTGTAGCAAATTCGAAATCGAACCGCCAAATTGCCGGGTTAAAGTTACGGCTTAGTCATAATCATTTCACGTGATCGGCCGATTAAACGACCAATAATCATCGAGCCATCACGTGAGGTAACCTTCTAGAACCTTCTAGAATCCTCTAACGAAACTTATAAATAGACAAAATTTTCGTGGTAAACTTCAAAATATTGGAGACCACCGCTGCTAAAACCACATTCTCATTTTTCAGCCAGAATAGAGACGGAAAGCCAATAATTGTTTTAACAATTTCTTACTCAACCGAGCTATTAGCAGCCAGAGATTTGCTGTGTTGAATTTAACATGATATTTCTTCAATCGCGACAGCGCTGTCAGGGAGCTGTACTAACCAGCTATTTTGTGTTACCTGCACAAGGTCCGAAATTTTTGTGGAGGGGGCCAGTCGATTAGATCGCCTCCAGCACGCAACTGGTACTTAATTTATCGACCACGAAAGGATGAAAGGCAAAGTCGACCTCGGTGGAATTTGAACTCAGAACATAAAGACATACGAAATACCGCTAAGCATTTGCGCCCGGCGTGCTAACGTTTCTACCAACTCACTGCCTTAGCCAATCCAAATATTAGAAACATTTTCATTCGTAAAGATTAAGTTGGTTGTCTGTGGATTTCTGACGTGATTACCAACATATTTCAGACATTTTGACGTTTAATCAAAATTTAATCGTTAAGAAAGGATCAAAAAGTCTCAAATTTCTATTGTTTTTGTTTCCTGGTATCGAAAACGGGAAGGTGTGATGGTTTTTTTTTGTTTTGTTTGTCAAAGAGAAAATAACGTCAACCAGAAATGGGAACCAGGTCACGAATTCATCTTGTCTGACGAAAAAAAGAAAAGAAACGATATTATAAACATGGCTGACTAAGGATTTCAGCAGCATCATAATCACCTTCGTCGTAGCCGTCGTCGCCACTACCTGTACCAGCAACACACTACGCGTTGCACCACCACCACCACCACCACCCGCTCCTAACTCTCATGCACTTACCATCCCACTCATCCCTTATCCTCTTTCTTCTCGTACTTCTCCTCCTCCTCCTCCTTCTCCTCCTCGTCCTCGTCCTTCTCTTCCTCCTCGGACTCCGCGTCTTCTTCCTCGATCTCCTCCGCCTCGTCGTCGTCATCGTCGTCGTCCATCTCCTCCTCGTCCTCCTCTTACTTCCCTCCTCCTTCTCCTCCTCCCCATTCTCCCTTACGTCTTCTTCTTGTTCTTCTTGTTCTTCTTCTTCTTCTTCTTCTCACCTACAATTCCTCCTCCTCCTCCCCTCCTCCTCCCCCGCCCCTCCCTTCCCCCTCCTCATCCCCTTCCTCCCCGCCCCTCCCCTTCCTCCCCTCCCCTCCCCTTCCTCCCCTCCCCTTCCTCC
>NC_142938.1:5668974-5676474 GCF_046866305.1 Octopus bimaculoides | reverse complement strand
ATATATATATATATATATATATATATATATATATATATATATATATACATACATATATATGTATTTCGTTGATGTTGACTGCATAGATCATTTTGTACATCTTTGACAGGATAAACATTGCGTAAATATCGATTGGTCAAACATATTCTGTAGATTTTTATATTGGATAGGCACACGACAAGATAGATAATACAATATATATATATATATATATATATATATATATATACACAACAGACATTTAGTTAAGGCGTGTCGATACTGACTGAATAAAAAAAGATAGTGCGACTGTTGACTACATATATAAACACAGCGTAGGTATGTTGACTTGACAGTATATATATATATATATATATATATATATATATATATATATATATATATATATATATATATATATATATATATATATATATATATATATATATATATATATATATATATATATCAGCTACACACACAAACACGGTGTTGATGTTCATTAGACAGATGCAGTATAAATGTCGATTATTCACGTAAACAGTCTCCAGAAGTATATATGTTGTCTACGCACAGAGACATGGTGTGTAGATGTTAACGAAAGAGGCTGTAGATGCATTAACTACACCCCAAAATAGTGGCCGCAGTCAAATGACTGAAGCAAGTAAATGGATAAAAGAACTGTCGAACAAATCGACCCCAGGACTTATTCTTTGGAAGCCTATTTTATTGGTCACTTTTACTGAACCGCTAAGTTACGAGGAAGTAAACACACCAACATCAATTGTCAAGCGATGATAGGTGGACAAACACAGACACATAAACATATACATGCATACACACACACACACACAAAGTCGAGAGGTTAAAAGGCAAAGTCGATCTCGGCGGAATTTGAACGTAGAACGTAGAGAGGGACGAAATGCCGCTAAGCATTTTGGCCGGCTCGTCAACAATTCTGCCGACAGGCCGCCTTACTGTGTGTAGATATTTACGAGATATACAAATAAAAGCGTGTAGATGCTGATTAGATAGAAACAATATACATGTTGAATTAGGACGGAGAGCTGGCAGAAACATTAGCACGATGGGCGAAATGCTTAGCGGTATTTCGCATGTCTTCATGTTCTGAGTTCAAATTTCGCCGAGGTCGATTTTGCTTTTCATCCTTCCGGGTTCGATAAATTAAGTACCAGTTGCGTACTGGGGTTGATCTAATCGACTGGCCTCTCCCCCAAGATTTCGGGCCTTGTGCTTAGTGTGGAGAAGAATATACATTTTGAATTAAGGCGGAGAGCTGGCAGAATCGTTAGCATGCCGGACAAGGTGTTTTGCGGCATTTCGGCCGTCTTTATGTTCTGAGTTGAAATCCCGTCGAGCTCAACTTTGTCTTTCATCATTAATGGGTCAATAAATAGCTACCAGCTGAAATCTGGGGTCGATGTAATCGACTTCGCTCTTTCCCCGAAATTAATGACCTTGTTCCAAATTTTGAAACCAATATACATGCTAAGTATATACATAAATACAGCGTGTTGACGCCGACTGGGCAGATACAGCATAGATAGACAGATAGATAGATACATAGACAGAATACGAGGGAGAATTGGTTGTAATTTCTAGCAGGTCAAGTCACATGACTAACCAGGTATAAAGGCAACCCAGCCATGATTTTTCAGTATTCTTTTTACAAAATGTGATATATTGTAATATAGGACTTTGAAATTATTAGTGTACATTGAAGCATAAAGTAACGTTTGGTATTTTGTTGTTATAATTTCATGGTTCACATGATTGTCAGAATACGAATATCTCCGAAAAAGAAACTGAAACAGTTTCTATATTGAAAAGATTTTTCTCTGAAATACAGCTGTGTACAGTATGTCTTACGGTGGCGAGCTGGCAGAATCGCCTGCGCGTCGGATAAAATGGTGAGCGACAGTTCTTTCACTCCTTTGCGTTTAGAGTTCAAATTCCACCATTTTATTTGCTAAAATATTCTGTTGGAACGCATCTAATTTATCCAAGCAGAACGAAAGGACAAAGTCAAACCTGGATGAATTTGAACTGATAACGTTAAAGGACATGATGCAATACAACAAGGCGTGTAATTTCTTTTTTTTTGGCGGGGGGGATCTATTCGTTTGCTATTCCAAGGTTCACCCACCTCTAACAAAAACGAAAAAAGAGAAAACATACAAAAAAACAAAATATAAAAAATGAAAACAGAGAGGAAAATTTCGGTAGCAAAGACAAAACAAATAAACAAAAACAAAATAGATAGTGTATTTGTTTCTCGATTGTTCGTGATAGAAAATAGCAATGCTGCGAACATGGAGTCAATTAGACGCCAGATGTGTTTACAAGGTTTAAGGCGGCCATATTGATTGTAGCCTGGAATTAACTTCTACCCTCGGCTTATTTTAGAGATATATTTAAAACTGGTAGTCTTTCTCTCACTCGCTTTCTTACAACCTCTCTCTATCTGTCTCTGTCTCTGTCTCTCTCTCTCTCTCGGTCTATCTGTCTATCTATCTATCTATCTATCTATCTATCTATCTATCTATCTATCTATCAAACTGTCATCATTATAGATCTCATTATTTCACAATCTTTCTACTTCTCTTCTCTTTCTCTCCCTTCTTCCATCCATCTACCAATCCATCCAATCATCTATCTATCTATCTATCTATCTATCTATCTATCTATCTATCTATCTATCTATCTATCTATCTATCTATCTATTACCTACAATATTCTTTTATCATGTCCCATCTGCTCTCGCCATTTTCATACCCCTCTACATACTTCACAGTAATTAAACACGATAACTTAACAAAGTATGTCGTTAGTTTTTATTTTCCCAAACAACACGACTTGTTTTCTTTATCGGTGATCAATGTATCACTCCGCTTTTCCCACTGTTCTAATTACAACAGGTACTATTTTCAATAAACATCAACTTCTTTTAGTCTTATCTACGTTTTATCTTAGGCATAGTTCTTTTATCTATTACATTTTATATGTCAGTTTTGTAGTGTTTCACTTATGTACGTACGTTCGTAGTATGTATGTATGTATGTATGTATTTATGTATGTATGTATGTACGTATGTAAGTATGTATGTACGTATGTATGTATGTACGCATGTATGTACTTACGTATGTAAGCATGTCTGTATATATATGCACATACATACAGAAATATTTGTGTATGTATATATATATGTATATATATATATATATATATATATATATATATATATATATATATATATATATATATATATATATATATCTGTGCCTGTGTACGTGTACATATATATATGTATTAATACATACACATATGCATACATATACATACATATATATATTTATTAATATACATTATGATATATTTATATATATATAAATATAAATGTATGTATACATGCATATATATGTATATGAATAGATGTATGTGTATACATTTATAAATTTATAAAAGTATATGTATATATATATATAAATATATATATTCATACACATCTATATATAATATATATATACATATACATATATATGCATGCATACATATATATATATATATATATGTATATACACTTATATATATATGCATATAAATAGTTGAAATTTACAAAAAATAAATCAACAACAACAAATGACGAAAACGGGTGTGTGAACAACAAACAGATGTATTAGTTTAACGCTCGGGAAGTGAGAAAGTCTTTTACGTTTCGAGCCTACGCTCTTCGACAGAAAGGAACACAGAAATAAACAGAGAAAATTTTTTAAAAATACATATATATACATATATGCGTATATATATGTATATAGGTATGTATGTATAAAACCATATAAAGACACATCTAAAAGTATGCGTATACCTGATTACATCATTTCACCTCTTCTTCTCTTGTGTTTATCGTTTGTGTTATTTTCTAAAACATTTGTTACATTATCTTCATATTTTAATTTTTGTTCTGCCTTCATTTTTTATCTTATATATTTTCTGATTATTTCATTTTGATAATTATAGATAGGTACACATACAGTCATACCTAACCATACATCTACACAGATATAGATAGATACATATATAAATATACGTATGTATATACGCATAAATATACACGCATGCACGCAATATTACATACGTGTAATTCTCGGTAGTATATCATTCTGCTTTATTTGCGTTTTCTATTTTCAATATTTGCCTTTTGGTCGTTATTTTATCTCTTACACATTTCAAAAAAAGTAATCATTTATCCTTTACTCTCTCTCTCTCTCTCTCTCTCTCTCTCTACATATATGTATATATATATATTGGTACACACACACACAAACACATACACAATACACACACACACAAACACATACACAATACACACACATATATTGGAATATATATGCATATATATATATTCTACCCTTTACTGTTCTCTCTCTCTCTCCCCCTTCCGTTTTCTCTCTCACCCTTTCTCTAATTCTTTTTTCTCCCCTTCACCGTTTTCTATCTCTCTGTGTGTCCCTCTTCCTCCTTTACTCTCTCTCATCGCTCACACGCGACCATCGTCCATCTTTTTTTCTCACGTGATCATCTTTCTTTTCCTTCACTGCTGTCGTACAGACTGCACTATTCCTATCTATCTCCTCTTCTATCTTTTCTATTGTCAAAGGCAATATTTCTCCAGCGTTCACTACTTTACCTCCATGTTGGTTCTCGTTCGATTTCCTTGTATGCCTCCACTGTCCTGTTTTTGTTACACATATATATACACATATACGACGGGCTTCTTTCAGTTTCCTTCTATCAAATACACCCGCAAAGCTTTGGTCAGCCCGAGGTTATAGTAGAAGACACTTGCCCAAGATGCCACGCAGTGGGACCGAACCCGGGCCCATGTGGTTGGTAAGCAAGCCACTTACCACACAGCGACCACTATTACACATACATACATACATATATGCATGCATGTATGCGCATGTTTCTATATATATGAATATACACATGTATATGCGTGCATATATACATACAAACGTACATGTAGTATATATGGGAGTATGGGGACACACACACATATATATACATGTATATATATATATATATATATATATATATACATGTATGTATATATATATATATATATATATATATATATATATATATATATATATATATATATATATATATATATATACCTACCTCCATACAAGTATACATACATACATACATACCTACATGCATAGATATATTCGTACATACAAAGCTATCGACATATGTGCCCCTATGCTCACTTTCATTACTGGAAACATGAAATATATACATTTATAAGAAATACAGGTTCATGTAAGTAGAGAAATACCACCACACCTTACACACACGTACACACCCCGCCATACGCGCGCCGACTTGTATTTTAGGAATGAAACATTATCACAAAATTACAATTAGCTTGTTAAGTATACAAACGCACACACACACACACACACACACACACACACACACACACACACACACACACACACACACACACACACACACACACACACACACACACACACATATATATATATATATATGTATGTATATTTATATATAATTTTATATGTATGTATAAGGTTTTGCCGTCTTCATTCTTTAGAATCGTTTTTGGTTTTTGGTTTACATTTCCTTTAAATGTATTCGTTTCTCGTATTTTTTGTTCTATTCCTGTCAAACAACATGTATAGCGATAAAAGATATCTCACAGTAATAACAGAATATTGGCCTATTGTGTGTGTGTATATAGATATATGTATGTACACGTACGTATATATATATATATGGTATGTTTTAGTTTTTGTCTTTTGAATTTACACTAGAACGCTGGATGCATTGCCAGTCACTGTTGGATGTAGAGGAACGGCTAGAGAATTGTAGACATGGAGATGAGTGATGTGATGAGGTACAAAATAACAAAGCAATATTATCTACGACTAAGGCGGCGGGCTGGCAGAAACGTTAGCACGCCGGGCGAAATGCTTAGCGGTATTTCGTCTGCCGTTACGTTCTGAGTTCAAATTCCGCCGAGGTCGACTTTGCTTTTCATCCTTTTGGGGTCGATTAAATAAATATCAGTTACGCCTTATAATAATAATATTGATAAATGGTATGAACATGAACCTAGAAAAGTACTAGAAAGTAAGAATTATAAGATGTATTGGGACTTTAACATTCAGACGGACAGAGTAATAGAAGCTAGAAGGCCCGATTTAGTAGCAGTAGTAGTAAAGAGAATAGAAAGTGCCAGATAATTGACTTTACAGTCCCAAATAATGAAAAACATCAATATGAGAGGGATAGAAAAAAATAGTAAAATACCAAGACTTAGCTATTGAATTACAGAGACTATGGAAAGTGCGGTTAAATGTATCCCAGTAGTTTTAGGTGCATTGGGAACTATCCCTAAAGATCTGAACAGATGGCTAGAAGAAATAGGGTTAAAACCCAGTTTGGTACAGCTTCAAAAAAAAACAAAAAAAAAAACCAGTGTTATTAGGGACAGCTAGGATACTTAAGAAGTTACTTGTTGTAGCCCGATGTCAGGATTTATTTTTTCTTTTCCAACAGTCTAATCTGTTGTGTGTATATGAAAAAAAAAAAAAAAAAAAAAATAATAATAATAATAATAATAATAATAATAATAATAATAATAATAATAATGATAATAATAATTATAATAATTTCTTGACCACAAAGGTCGCGAAAAGATTTAGGACAGTTGAAAGACAATAAACAGTAGTAATAATAACAACAATAACAATAATAATACTAATGATAATAATATTAAAAAGATGAGATCTAATAACATTCATAAATTTGTTGTTTTCGGTATTTGAAACAAGTTGTGAACCTTTGACATAACTACACAATAACCGCTAGGAAATTTATAGAAAAACACACCAGGCGCCTTCTGCCGTTTAAGCTATTGATATACGTTGAACGCGCGCCAATGTTACTCCACTTTCTTTCTCTCCTAAAGCATTTTGGCGCCAAATGTCACGCGTGTAAAAGAAAATGGCCACCGGTGAGAAAAATATATCAATCGTGTTTTCTCAGTGGCTTGGTGCATGTATGTGCATATGTGTGCATATGACAGTGTCGTGTCTTTCAATGTGTATGCGTTAATGTATTGAATGACGCACAAATATTTCTATGCATGTGTGTTGTGTATGTGTGTATACGACTGTGCGTGCTGTGCGGCGCATGTGCCTGTAGAGGTATATATCCAAATATGTGTGTTGTTTCTGTGAACGTAACAACGTATATATATATATATATATATATATATATATATATATATATATATATATATATATATATATATATTTGTATGTTCCTATGTCATTTTATATATACATACATATACACACATAAACACACACACACACACACACACACACACACACGCATGCACGCGCGTATATGTATGTAGTATGTACGTACGGTGCAATATGTCGAACGAATGAGAAAAGAGTG
>NC_142938.1:5661474-5663974 GCF_046866305.1 Octopus bimaculoides | reverse complement strand
TTTCCACAGATAACCTACCCATTTATTGGGAATTTTCTGTATTATTTCATATTTTTTGTAAATACCCCAAACGTTCTGCGATGTTCTTTTCCATCGTTGTCCCCACTTTTTTTTTTTTCGCCCCCCTCGAAAAGAAAAACTCTACATTTGTATTTTGTCCCTTCTATGTTGAGCCCTGTGTGGCTAATAAAGAAACATATCTCTCTCTCTCTCTCTCTCTCTATATATATATATATATATACTTATCTATTCATCTCTCTCTCTTTCTGTCTGTCTGTCTCTCTCTATATATAGAACCATAGAAATATGGAACAGGGATAGCCAAAGTAACAGACAGAAAAATAGGTAGAACCATAGACACAATGGTGATGGTTATTCTCTCATTAGTTATCGAGCAAATATCATCCCAATTTCGACACCTTCCGATAATATTATTTAATTCGCAGGTATTATTTAATTAGATGATGCAGGTATGAACGAGAGTGTTCGTCTATCAAAACGGAGTCGAACAGAAAAAGTAAGACGAGTGCATTAACAAGCAAGCGTCTTTTCTCTAGATCAAACAGTAAAAAGACGAATTATGAGGAGAATGCAAAAAAAAAAAAAAAATAAGAGAAAGAAATAAAAAAAACGACAATAAAAGAAAATATAAGAAATGACAGAGAGAAATATTCGTATGCATAAAATATTTTTCAACTCTGTGACAAATCAAGGCTTAAATGAAGATATACACAGTGGGTGATTGAGTCTATTTTTGAGACAATTCAGAGCTTGTTTCACTCTTATTAGCCCTTCTCAGCACGATTACTGGATGTAGTATTCTGTGAGGAAAATAACTCACTGTGTGAAAAAATTAAAATAATGACATTGGAAAATCGCCATGGGTGTTTTCTGCAAGTAAAATATAGAGTTAAGTTCATAGAAATATATTTATGGTGGCATACTGAAAATAGCCATCAACTCATTGGAACTAAAACCGCAGCAAGCAGAGAAGAAAGACTTAATGAAAGTTAATCAGAAAAAGAGCAAAAGAGAAAAACAAGATACGTCGCTTAAGCCATCAACAATCACCGACTGTGTATATCTTCATTTAATTTTTGGTTTGTCACATAGTTGGAAAACATTTTATGTGTAGAAATATCTCTCTATTCATTTATTATATTAAGCCACCGAATTAATTAAATTTCCTGTTTTGGCATCAATGATGGCAGCTGCAGTTATGTTTCGGCCTTGTTAGACCTCCTCAGGGAAGCAGAGTCATTGTACAACTAGTCTAACTTTAAACTGATAAATAAATGTAATTTTTGAGAAATAAAATAATTTCCTCTGGTGTTCTAACGATTCTGTCAGCTCGCTACCTTGGAGAAATTTAAATAATGACATTGGAAACTTTCCTTTGCAGAACTCCTCACTCATTCCATCCATATCTCTTTTCGTTTGATTCAAAGTTTCGGTAATTTTATTCATTCCCATGTCTGAGATTAATTTTTATTAGCACTTTTCCTCAAATCGTGGATAGAATGTTAATTGATTAATCAGTATTTTTTTTCGGTTTGTCAGCACTTGACTATGTGTTCATCATGCAGACGGCAACCTTAGGAAACATTTTTCCCATGCTATTTTAATTTACATAATCAGCGAAATATTTACACACAAAATATTGTATCGTCGTAAAGTTTTGACAGCTGTAAGTGAATTATATGTTACTGAAGAAGTGGAATGAGCGAAACAAGTCTAGAGTTGTCACCATGAATACATACGTTCCTGCATATCTATATTTAATTTTTGGTTGACTGAAATTTCAACTGAACGCCAAACAGCGATATTAAAATTATATTTAAACCCTCAGTTCTGTATATACGGAGAGAATAACTATATGGGATGTACAGTATGAAGAGATTGACGATCTTGTGATGTTATATACATCCCAGATATAAGCCATATATAGTAAATATATTTCGGCCTTTATAGAAACGATGTTTTAGATATATTCCAACACGCTATCTTCAGATCTCATCAGCACCTTCAGCATTTTCGGCCACCAAATAACAATTTCGTTGATGCTACCCTTAATTTGACTAACGTATACTCTTCTGTAAACCTAACATGAAACTTTTTTTAATTCAAACATGTATTATGTCCTGACCGCCAGCTGTTCATAGCAGTGCTTGTAAGTAAAGTGTGTAGAGTGTGGTCGTCTGAAAAAGAAGGTTAGGTTTCAGCTGTGTAGGATCTTTCTGACTGTGTCGAGAAAGACGCAAATCTTTCGAAAAAGATCATAACAGGTGGCGAATGGTGGATCTATGGCCTTCACACCGAAACTAAGGCAAAAATCACATCCCACTTGAAAGAAAGAAGACTTTGAAAAAGTCCAAGAAAATGCAACGAGACGGCTTCTCGCTATCCTCAAAAAGGAGTTCCAGGAAAGCCTCCATCAATGGAAACGATGCTGGATAAAGTGTGTGGATTCAGAAAAGGCACCACTTTGAAGGAGATTAAA
>NC_142938.1:5656474-5658974 GCF_046866305.1 Octopus bimaculoides | reverse complement strand
TTTCATGTAATTTTCATTGAATGAGAATAACAAAAACATATTGGAATGGCTGAGATATGAAAGCAACGCTTGATTGTGAGTTTTATTTTCACTTTGGGTTCGATAAAACACGAACCAGGCGGATGAGGGTCAGTTCAGATAGCTATATCACATTTTTATAATTGGTGGCCTTATGCCAATAAGAAAAACTTCGATTGAGAGGGACTGGCGGAGTCGTTAGAGCATCAAACTAAGTTCATGGTGACTTTTAGTTATGGTACCTGACGTCGTGAGCTCAAATTCTGCCGCTGTTAGTTTTACCTTTTATCAATCATAGGTCGATACAATAAAGTACGCGACAAGTATGGCGAGGATTTCATTGTCAATATCTCATCCTTTAAACTTCTGGTATTCTACCAGTGTTTTTTGGTTTTCATTTTGAGCTCTAGGACGCGTAAGGCCAGTTAATCGGTTTCCATGACATATATATGATCGAAATCTCAACTGTCTCCCTGAACGCGACATCGGCCCTTTGTAGGGTTCAAGTTCAACAATTTTAAGGGAAGGGAACAAATCGGGTTACATCGAAGCCAGTACTTGACTGGTACTTTATTTTATTGACACCCAGAGGTCAATACAAAAAATTTGATTGGGTGTATTTGAATTCGTTATCCGGTTTAAAACCATCACCAACGTAACTGATTATTTTGCTTTCTATTAAAGCAGTGGCTCCCCACAACCTTTTCTCAGTGGTTCCCCACAGCGGTACCCAACCATTTTATCTAAATGAGTTTTTTCACGGACCCCTTTTACTATACTTATTCAGACGAAATGCTGCTAAGCATTTCGCCCGGCGTGTTAACGTTTCTTATTTTTTTATTGCCCTCAAGGGGCTAAACATAGAGGGGACAAATAAAGACAAAAGGATTAAGTCGATTACACCGACCCCAGTGCGTAACTGGTACTTAATGTATCGACCCCGAAAGGATGAAAGGCAAAGTCGACCTCGGCGGGGTTTGAACTCAGAACGGAACGGCAGACGAAATACCGCTAAGCATTTCTCCCGGCGTGCTAACGTTTCTGCCAGCTCGCCGCTTTCGAATTGAAATTATTCACTCCACAGTTAATCCTGTCTTATTCTATAAAATTGCATCTTCGTATCAATATAAGAAATCGTTATTATATAAAAATATAAAACGTAATTAACTAATAATAATTAATGATCCCATTTGCATATTCGCCTTATACTACGTCGTATTATAGACTGTGATCGATGAAGTCGCAAAATCCATCGTTTAAGCCAGAGAGAGATATTTGTGCAACTTTGCTATCCAATATTTTGAAGTCACTGAAGCGTAACAGATTTATTCAAATATGTTCTCAGCAACACACGTTATGAGAAAATGGCTGGCTAGCAGAGTCAACAATGTCGACAATATTTATGTCAGCGTCTCAGCATTATGATCGAGCTGTAAATTAGATTTTGAAGCTTAGCCCTAGGTCATTTCTGATTTAGTAGATCTATGATCAAAGACCTTCCAGCCTTGACCAACATGTCCTTTTTTTTGTATTCCTAAACTGGCGCTCTGTTGGTTACGACGACGGGGGTTACAGCCGATCCGATCAACGGAACAGCCTGCTCGTGAAATCAACGTGCAAGTGGCTGAGCACTCCACAGGCACGCGTCCCCGTAACGTATTTCTCTGGAAAATTCAACGTGATACGGTGTGTGACAAGGCTGACCCTTTGAAATACAGGTAGAACTCATTTTTGCCAGCTGAGTGGAGTTGAGCAATGTGAAATAAAGTGTCTTGCTCAAGGAGACAACGCAACACCGGGTATCGAACTCACGGCTTTGCTGATCTTGAGCTGAGTACCCTAACCACTAAGCCACGCCTCTTCACTTTAGTATAGCTAAGACTGCATTCTTCGATTATTTGTCAGCCGTTTCTTAAGATTCTAGTTGTGTGATTTGAGGGAAATTGGTTTTTATTTTTAACAGATTGGACAAATGGACTATATCCCTGTTGTAATTTAGTTATCGATAGTCCGATGTATATATATATATATATATATATATATATATATATATATATATATATATATATATATATATATATATAGGTACTGTAAATTTTAGAGGTAATACTTGATAAGTGTAAGCACCTGTATATGCTGGATAGTGGCAGAGGTGAAAGAATATAGTAAACGTAAATTGAAAACGGAACGCAAAGGATATCACGGTACACGTGTTTCAAGCTTTATACACAAACTGTCATTACATCAGTATATATTGTTGATATAAAGGATGGTTTAAAGCTATCTTCAGCCGCAAACATTTTCAGTCCCAAGATTACATCACAAAGAAAAAAGAAAAAGAGAGAGAAAAAGGAAAAGTCCACTTAGTATTATCCATTATAATACTCTCATTATAATACTCTCATTATAATACTCTCATTATAACAGGTGAACTGCGATCGGTGTACCGCGATATGGCGAGGGATCACTGTAATTGGATATA
>NC_142938.1:5638974-5646474 GCF_046866305.1 Octopus bimaculoides | reverse complement strand
TATATATATATATATATATATATATATATATGTTAACATACATATATTTAATGTAATATGATGCGTATAACACAAGCACGTAGTAATTGAGATATCGGGTTATATATCATATTCGCTGATATATATCTGCATATATAAATGCATTATACGTATACTCACACATATGTTTATATAAATATGTGTATATTTGTACCCATATTCGTATGTGTATATATATATATATATATATATATATTTCTATTACGGGATGCATGAAGTAGCAATTTTAGTTAATATTTTCCATGCGGTACCTCATTCACTTCGCTATGTTATAGAGATTGTTCGATCATTAAAATTCTCTGCACTGTCATTATCTGGGGAAATGTTCCGATATTTTTGTCTTTGTTTTGTTTCGATATTTTTTTGTTTTGTTTTCCATTCTTGTGTCTTAATTTATATGTCGTTTGTGTTACCTTCAACCTGAAGACAGAACTTTAAATTTCGAATTACCTCCCTTTGTAAAATTCGACGTTAATGGCAGAAATGAGAGCTTGAAATGACATTGGAAAATTAGAGTGGCATGCTAACGGAATTGCTTTCATAGATAGATAAAAATAGAGACAGATAGAGGGACGGTCAGAGGAAAATGCACATGAGAGGAGTTATAACGCAATGAGCGGAAAAAATATTAGAGAAACAGAACGAGATTGTAGAGTAGCAGATTTACATACATACACATTGATATACGCAAATATATACGAGGGGGTGCTGAAAAGTTTCTGGCTTTCAGGGTATCGCGAAAGGCCTGGCTGGAGGCCCAACCTTCCGAGTTGTCTTACAGAGCTCAGACAAAATGAAGGGCTGTTGCAATAAGCGTGTGAATCTGAGTAGGAAAAGGCCAAGTGTTTATGAGGAATTGGCAAGGGCAGGGCATGGAAATGATAATCCAGGCCGCCCCGGAACATTTGGAGAGGATAGTAGAAACGATTACAGTTAGTGAAGACGTAAAGTTGAGAGTTAAAATGCTTTAAATGTGGCAAAAAGGGTCACATAAAAGCAGAATGCCCTCCATCTAGCGCAAAAGAACCGATGAAAGAAGCCGAACCTCCACTTCTTGCGACGTTGTGTGAGAACAAGAGGGAGCCTGAGAAGGAGGAAGAGAACTAGGAGTCTGAAGGATGGACATCTGCACCAAAAAGGCGGGAAAGAGGAAAGAAAAGAACGGAGGAAAAACTGTGAACTCCTGCCCAACTCCCACCCAATCCCATGGTGCCCCACTCCCCCCTGAAGTCAGTCACCAACTCTCGCCCTGCCCTTCACACAGTCACACAGATACCTGAAATTCTCTCATCCCCTACCCAAAAGGAAAAGAAAAGAAAAAAGAGAAAATGTATGCTATTTTGAATGCAAATGTATTAAGAACAGTAAAAAACACTCATGTGCCGGTGAACATGTCAGAGTGAAAGGATTGGCCCGTTGAGTGCGCACTGGTGAGCAACGATGAAATGAATAAGCTAAAGGAAAATATGGAGATCAAATAGTGGACCCAGAAAAGAAAATTGACATGAGTAAGTTTCCACCAATGGTGACCTTTCATCACTTTGAATGTAACTTTTAGTGTTGTAAATAAAGTGGGGAAAAAACTGTGTCTAATCTCCAAAATTCAACCTACAACGCCACATAAGATACACCGGGAGGGAAGGATAAACTTCCGCGGTTGGATCGTCACTTTATGTGGAAACATTAAATCGGTAGTTTGGATGAACGTTCATTTTACAGAGCCGCTCAGCATCGTGCGTTCGGTCCGCCAAGGATGTCCCTTATCCTCACTTCTGTACGTTCTGGCCCTTGAGCCATTACTGCAGAAATTGGAGGCCTTGAGGGGCGTCCCGCGTGATCTAGGGTGCGGGAGGACAGTAACAGCTTATGTGGATGATACCACCGTCATCGTATCTTGTGACAGACACCGGCATCTAGTAGGTGATACCTTTAAAGAGTTCGAAGAGGTATCAGGGGCAGATAGAAACTGTGATAAGTCGGTCGGCCTGCAGCTCGGCACCTGGAGAGGCAGGTCGATGTCATCCAACAATGTCGTAAGGCGTTGGACAGATGGCCCGGTGAAATTGCTGGTTCGGTAGAATCATTAGGACGCCGGAAAAATGCTTTGCACCGATCGTTCTGGCTCTTTACGTTCCGGCTCTTTACGATCGTGAAGTTACAAGCTTTTTCTTGTATCGTCTGCTGATCGATGAAAATAAAACAACATTCAGGTAGTGTGATCGATTTTATACAGCGCTATTTCTCCTCCTTTCGAAATTATTAGCTCTGTGTCCGAATCGGAGACAATTATTACACAATCTGAAATATATGCGCGCAGAATAGGGCCAAACTAAGTCCTACTGACTCTTTCAGCACAGCTACAGATATGATTCCTCCTCGGCGTTTCCCTTGTTTAGTTAATCCGAAGGTAGCGCATAAGAATTGCTGAATGCGGAATAATAGATAAACAATACTGTTTTGTTTCGGAGTCATTCTCAAGCCACTCTTCATAGACATACACAATATAGCCTATATTTTAATTCCATTTTTACCTAAATCTTAATAATCGATAGACACAAACTCTTTAAGTATATTTAGGGCAACAGAAAAATGAAAAATTTGAACAATTTTTTTTTTCAATTCATTAAAAAAGGTCAAACTGCTTGTAAAGGAAAAAAAAAATTACTAACACAAACATCTTTTTGAAAGCTTTCTTTCTTCACAAACTGATGTTTGGAGTAATTCTTCTTCTTTTTTTTTTTGAAAGATAGAAATTCCAATGAAGAAATATTATTTGTAGAAAACAAAACATCTTTTATTCTATTGGTTTCCAACCTCAAGATATATAGCATTTTAACATCTTTGATTATATTTACATTTCCTGAGGAAACAGAACAGAGAAATAAATTAAAATGGGAGACTTTATCAAGATATTTCACACAGGTGGATAAAGACAGACAGAGATGAAGAGAGATACAGTTAAAATCATATCGTGTGTGTATGTGTGTACACACACACGCACGCACACACACACACACACACACACACACACACACACACACACACACACATATGTACACACACACATATGAATATATATTAGACTGCAGTCACTGCAGTCTAATACACACCCACATATATATTTGACCTCACACACACACACACACACACGCACACACACACGCACACACACACACGCACACACTCGCACATATATGTATATATATGTGAATGCAAAAGTGTACACATACATTATATATGAGACTTCAGCTGTAGAGCTTAGGTAATTTAGTTCCTAGACAGCCCTCCCATATATATATATATATATGTATGTATAAATATGTTTATATAAATATATATATTCATAGATACATATATATACATATACATACATACACACACATATATATATATATATATACACATGCATAGATACATACATACATACATACATACATGCATATATATATATATATATATATATATATATATATATATATATATATATATATATATATATATATATATATATATATATATATATATTTATATATATTAACATATATTAACATATATATAAATCAGGTGTAGATATGTGGTGTAAATGAAATCGTGTTTTATCCTGCAGCGCATCGCCTTTAAATTCAACCATAGCCTCAGGTCTACGAAATCTTGTGAATGTAGTTCGTAATTTGGTAGACGCTCATGGCCCGGATGATCGTCCGTTCATCTGTCCTTATATCTCTTCCTGTAGTATATGCATGTGTAAGTGTGCACATGTATATATATATATGTGTGTGTATATATGTATATGTGTTTGTATACGAAAAAAATATATCTTTTTCTACACTAAGCTCAAGGCCAGAAATTTTTATGCAACCGGTACTTAATTCATCAACCCCGAAAGGATGAAAGGCAAAGTCCACCTGGGCCAGAGATGTCTCGGCCTCAACGCATATTTGCGCATCATATGCCAGGGCATCCTTAACCCACCCTTTATCGGTTCCTGGCAGCAGACGGAGCGCCTTACAAGTGGCATTCCTCTCTTCCACAATAAGCGGAAAAGGAGGCGTTCCAACTTGTTTAGATACGAGTCGAGGCAAGGAACAGCAGTTAGGCGGTAGGTGATTACAGATGCAATAAACACCTGTACTAGTGCATCTGTTTTGTTAAACACGCGCTTCATAGTGCGATCATGTTACAGCGTTTAATGGTACATTTGTCTCTACATACGGACGCTTTTTTCGTGTGGTTTCGGGTGGGGTTTGGTGAAAGGTTTCCCCATAGGGTTGGGCTGGGGAGTTTTATTCTGTGTGTCTGTGCTGTTTATCATAACTTTTTTGTTTGGGGAGGGGAGTCGGGAGTGTGTGTTTTTTTGAGGGTCTTAGATGAGACCTCTTTGGCTACGTCAACCGTTTGGAATTGCACCTCAACAGACTATGTACCTAAAAGTTTACACAAAATCTAGACATTTTAGGTTTTTCGAAGAAAGAGCAAAGGAAACTGACACGCATTCTCCAAATCCAATGTTCTAGCGGCAGTGTGAAGATTCGTAAGGATTTGTGAGACATTCGAAAGATTCTTCGTCTGAGATTCTTCCGATGAATAGCTGCACAAACTTTTGCACTTGTGTGAGTGCATCGACAGCTGACCCGACTCACCAAACCAACCACACATATTTACAAACATCGAGAACTCTCTTAATACATAAAGTTTTGTCGCTTTCTTAGCGACCGGCTTGAACTCTCTCAAGAAGAACTTAAATAAAAGTCAAAGAAATATATGCACACATACACACACACACACACACACACACACACACACACACACACACACACACACACACACACATACACACACACACACACACACACACACAAACACACACACACGCACACGTATTGTATTACCCGCGCATATATATGAATATATTGACAGATAAGCAGCCACAATGTTTTATAAGAGCAATATGAATTATTGATTATTAGGAAACGTATCTCCGTGCAAAAGTAGAAACTGTGCTATACATCTCCAGATTACGAGAGAAAATATTTATCATATTACTTCTATTATGGTAATAATGATTCGAATATTTATGTGTATAGATAATCTTTATCTTGTTAGAAAAGCACACATCTCTCAAACAGAACTATTTATCTCGTTTAGCTTATGTAATGCCAACGTGCATCACACACACGCATAGAGTGTGCAAATTGCTGTCTTGAGTCCCGGGACAAATAGGGCCGGTTGCTAGGTTTCCATGGTATATAAGTGACCGGGGTTACAACAGTGCCCCTGCCCCACCTCAACAGGACGCCACTGAAGGAATGTTAAATGAAGTATTTTGCGCTAGAGCGTCACGTACTGCCTGGTCCGAGTATCGATACCACGATCTTGCGATAAGGAGGTCAAAACCCTAGCCATCAGACCACACATCTTCTGCATCACAGAAGAATGTTCTTTTATGTGACCGATCGATCAGCTAGTATCAGTAGAGAAATAAACACTTCAGCGTTTTGTTTTTTCATTTTAATTTTCTGAGAGATTTGACTGCTATTTCTAGCACGCCGAGTGACCTCGTAGAATAATGGCACTCAGATGGTGCGGTGCGGATATTAAAAAAAAACATAATTTTGGCATATTTAACACATACATCACGTGAATTTATACACTCATTCTTAATATGTTTCAGCGCATTCGAACTTGAATATGCTAATCGTTGAGAACAACTTTTCCTTTCAGGAAAATGTCTGTTCATAACACAATCGATTCGTTAGCATAAGGGGACTTTGGGACACCCGTTGTTGTTTCAATGCCATTATGTCTCGTCAGCCAAAAGTACCCTGAATTAATGAATCTAACGTGAGATCGTGGCTCCTGTTAATAACATTAGCAGACGAATTATTTCCTGATGGGTGTTGATATCTACTAACCAATGATAAATCGTCACTTGCTAAATAATTTCTGTGTTGAAATTATAAACAAGGGCCACAAACTCTCGTCGGATTCATTAATCCGAGATGACTTTAGCTGACGAGATATAATGATGTCGAAACATCAGGTGTTCCAATGTTTCTTTATGCTAATGAATTGAGTGTATTATGAACAGACATTCGCTTGAAAGGAGAAGTTTTTCTTCGATGACGAAACACAAGAGCGATTCATATATCCACGTTCGAATCTGCCGGAACGTATTGAGAAGAAAAATGCAAGCCAACGATTTGTGTTTCGCTCTTCACCATTCGTATAACGATTTATCATCCTGTATATTGCCATAACAAATAGGGATATTCACACCAACTACTGACTTGAGTAGAAATGTCGATGTTACAGACTTTCGTCTCACAACAAACCTTGTGACCTTTAGAATGTTTTTCTAGATTTTATGCTTACCTCTATTAAAGCAGTCTCTGGAATAAACATCTCTCTCTCTCATATAAATGCACACACACACACACACACACACACACGTGATAATCTATATATCCCACTTAACATAGATGTCTTGTAAGAACACCTAATACTGCGTTATTAGCCTTAAGAGATCCTGCATAAAGACACACATAAATCGCAGCAAAGGAGAATCGTCTGTCATGGGCGCCAGGACCCCCATATCACGTGATTTCATTCTCATGAAAATCATCAGTGGGAGGCGTTCGGTCACCGGATGTCAGTTAAATCCCGCTGCTACGATATACAGAATGTCAGTATCTTCTCAGACACCAATGTCGCAAATAGCCAGCAGGCTTATTAAAAATTAATTATTAGCGACGATATATATATATATATATATATATATATATATATATATATATATATATATATTTAAATAACTCATGATTCTCAAACTGTTATGAGATATTGTATCAAAAATAAACGAATACAATTTTGTTCTGATCTATTGTGTGATATATTAGTCATCTCTAAGGCAGCAAGGTGGCAGATATTGGATATTAACCTGTCTGAGATCGCCTCTGGTTTTATAATACAAGACCTCTAATTTTAAAGTGTTCGTACTTAAAAATAATGTTTTCGTACGGCGTGTACGTGTACGATAAAAAGCATTGGATCTAGTGTAGCACCCTGCTGACCTTACATAAGTTTATTTTTGCTAATATTCGGGTAAATCCGTCAAAAAAAAAAAAAAAAAGCATACATACTTCTTAATCAATCAACACTTTGTTATGGATACAAATATTGAATTTTTATTAGTTGACAATACGATAGATTCGTTGTTGCCAAAATGTTGTATGACATACCTTAAGCAAATATTGAGGCGCCAGAAACTGGTTAGGTTAGGATGAAAGAGTATGTCGCTTTTCAGGAAATTGGATTCGCTTTTATGACAGTCACTTGTTCACAGATATTGAAAATGTGTGATGTTATGACAGAAGAATTTTATATGTTGGTATTTGTGGTAAAATATTACAAGTTTTATATCGAAATATACAGATTATATCGCTGAAACATGTATCATCTGTT
>NC_142938.1:5618341-5635841 GCF_046866305.1 Octopus bimaculoides | reverse complement strand
TGTATGCATGCATGTATGTATGTGTGGGTGTATATATCCATAAATAAACTTCTAGAATAAACTTATGTCTTTCTCTCCAGCCACCTCTTCCCCCCTGTCTCTGCAAATATACATACAGCCTTGCATAGACACAGACACACACATACGTACGCATCCACGCGCACACACATACACACACACATACATACACACAGATACATACATAGACAATGAGACAATGCGAAAATAAAAACACATACAATAGCAGAACATGAGACAAGGGATGTTTTCTATTCATTTCTTTGTAGTGCTTGTTATTATTATTATTATTATTATTATTATTATTATTATTATTATTATTATTATTATTATTATTATTATTATTATTATTATTATTATTATTATTATTATTATTATTATTATTATTATTATTATTCGAGTTGCGGGACTGTTCCATCTAGTTTTGTTTCAATACTTACAACGCCAGTATCACATTTCGAGTAGTTAACGTTGCCTAGTGATAGTTTCTGTTGCAAGTTAGGTTTAGGATCTTTAAAGGTGATGTACGGACTATTGGGAAAAAGCTGTGTTTCGTTGATAATATTTTTGTCGATTCTCCTATAGCTGCTTGTGATTGTATTAGATAAACTGTGATCGTATTCGTTTGAATATACTTCCTATAAGACTGTACGAAAATATGGTCGCAATGTTTTCCATTTTGTTTATTTATTCTATAAAGCGTTGTCTGTATTTGAACATTGTAGATTTCCAATTATTGAAACGAATTCCTCTTTAAACGGTCGCAATAAAATGTTATTTGATAGACACAATATTTCAATACCAATTTCAGTTTCGTATTTTGTCCGTTACAGTGTCTGCAGAAGAAATGTGCTAACCACCTGAATCTTCGTATATCGAAACTTTGAATGTGCACTGTTAACCACATCATATGTGATGTTAGCGTTTGAAATAAAAATATAAGAAAAGAGTAACACAAACCTAGACTACATGAGATCGTCCTGTAAAACCAAATTATTACCAATGCTACAATTCTGAAAGAACGCATAATAGTTCAAGAATCAAAATTCGTACAATTACATATGCTGATTACTAAAATGCTATTACTGAGAAATTGCTTCTGAAAGTTGTGTATTTTGCACAAGTATTTATAAAAGACCCGGATAAGGAATTTTAAATAATTTGGGAAAGGAAATTTATTTTCCAGCATGACGGCATATTGAATGACGGCGTATTTGAAGTAGGGATAGGAGCCGAAGATTTGACTGAAATCATCGCTGTCTTGGAAGGTTTCTTCCTTTCGCACTATACAAAGAAATTGCCTGGGGTCGAATGCGATCTTCATCGTTATATTGAATTACTATTCGCTAATTAACTAAACGTTTAACAAATTCATTAAGGAAAGGTTTTTCATTTATTAGGTGGAGGCGTGGCTCTGTGTCAAGAAATTTGCTCTCCAACCACACGGTTCCAAGTTCAGTCTCATTGCCTGGCACCTTGGGCAGGTGACTTCTTCCATAGCCTCATGCTGATCAAAGCTTTGTGAGTAGATTTCGTAAATGGAAACTGAAAGAAGCCCGTCGTATATATATATATATATATATATATATATATATATATATATATATATATATATATATATATATATGTGTGTGTGTGTGTATGTGTGTATGTATATATGTGTATATATAAGTATGCATACATACATACGTACATATATACATGCATATATATGTATGTGTTCGTGTGTATGTGTGTGTCTCTGCGCCAGTGTTTGCTTCCCTCACCGCTTGACAGCCAGTGTTGATGTGTATACATCCCTGTAACCTAGCGGTTCGGCAGAAGAAATAGGTAGAACAAGTACTAGGCTTTAAAACTAACTACTGGGTGTCTAATGCCTGAAACGATTAAAAGATAGAAGCAAGGATAAAAGACTTAATCTTCAACACACGTGGATTAAAAAATCACCAAAGAACACCTGACGCTAATCCGGTGTACTACAAATGAAAGTCACACCTAATCCCAGAATCTACTAAACAAGTCTCCACATTATTAAACATTTTGTTATAATCAATTCTATCTGCTAAATATGGCGATAGTTGCAAACTGACGTTATCTTTAAAACACGTTTATATTGACAAAACAAATCGTTATGCAGTAATGTACAACCATTGTATTTAATAATGCAATAAAATATCCTGCATCTTGACTGTAGTATGAGAGCAGTAATTCGCTTTAATAACAACTTTGTCAAAGGTGTTCAGGTGAGAGGAATCCATTTTTTTTGTTTATGATTTTTGTCCCAACCAAGGTTTGATGCCATTGTAGCGTTTCTCCAAGAAAGTATTGGTTAATACTTGACATCCAGTTCATAAAACATAACTAAAATATGCACTTGATTCGCTTTGTTTTACAAAGCCCATCAACGCGATGCCCTAGCCTGACACCGTTCTGAGGGCCGAAACGAGTCATAATGATGCTCCACGAAGAAAGTCAAACCCCCTATTCTGTCACAATATACAAATTATACAGCCAAAATGGAATCTAGAATCAGCCGTAGTATGAATGTGAACTCTCAATGTAGAGTATTGAAAATATAACAAATAATATAAACTTCACTATTTAGAATGATAAATAAATGATAAATAAATATTTAGACAATGAAGCTATCCTAGTTTCCTGATTCCCTGAAATTCTTCCTGATTGATTGACAGAAATAAAGATATATATTGAAAGGTGAAAGCGCATTTGCTTTAATGATTGAAGAGATCATGAAATAGAGACGTGTTTATATATGTGTTTCTATCTATCTATCTATCTATCTATCTATCTATCTATCTGTCTCTCTATCGTGTACTTTTCTCTTAGTGGTAGGATCAGGTATATATATGTATATATATATATATATATATATATATATATATATATATATATATATATATATATATATATATATATATATATATATATATATATATATATGTATGTATGTATATACATACACACACATTCATTAGTATATTTATTTCTTTGTGTGTGACGGATGATATAGCTTCGATTACGTAACTAACATGGATTGTGAAACAGCTGTTAACGGATGGAATAAACATCTTTTCACTCACTTCACATCTCTCATCTGATCAATAATAATAATAATAATAATGATAATAATAATAACATTTAAAAGGATATATTTAAGTAAATAATGTACGTATATCATTCATAATTCATATCGCTTCCGTATTAAATTTCTATGCTATAATTAAGTTGAGATATTTTTAAACAATTGTCTTACGTCTTTTCTCTGATATATATATATATATATATATATATATATATATATATATACATAATTACATACATATGTATGACAGATTGATTCTATTTTTGTTTTTTTATGACATTTAATTCTGGAATAGTTTTTCAGCGTGATATTTAGAATATGCGTGAGATAAACATCAACATCTTTTACAAATTAAGAATGGTTACAGGTACAAGAGACCACAAGAGGAATACATTTGAACTTCAAAACAATAATTCCAACGATGTAGATTGTTAATTTATCTACGAGGGTATTGTATGTCTTTTAAAATAACTTCAAAATTTGGTGTTTAATCAATACTACGTGACTGTTGATAATTAATAAACAGTCACATGGTATTTAATCAATATTACGATAATCCAAGGCGGATTATTAGCACGCCAAACAGAATCATTAGCGCGCCGGACAAAATGCGTCGCGGAATTTCTTCCGTCTTCACGTACTGTGTTCAAATTCCGCCGAGGTTGACTTTGCCTTTTATCCTTTCGGGATCGATAAACTAAGTACCAGTTGCGTACTGGGGTCGATGTAATCGACTGGTCCCTTCCCCCAAATTTCTGGGCCTTGTGCCTAGAGTAGAAAAGAATATTATCATAATCCAAAGGCGGTGAGCTGGCAGAAACCTTAGCACACCGGACAAAATGCTTCGCGGTATTTCGTCCGTCTTCACGTTCTGTGTTCAAATTCCGCTGAGGTCGACTTTGCCTTTCATCCTTTCGGGGTCGATAAAACAAGTACCGGTTGAATACTGGGGTCGATGTAATCGATTTAGCCCCTACCCCGAAATTGCAGGCCTTGTGCCAAAATTTGTAACTAATATCACGTGACTGCTTTGCCAATGCTCATTGTGAGTAGTGTATTAATATTTCACTTAAAGCTTTTACTTGTTTCATTCATTAGACTCAGGCCATGCTGGGGCACCCCTTTCAAGAGTTTAGTTGAACAAATCTACTCCGATAATTATTTATTTTTTGTAAAGAGTGGTTCTTATTCTATCGATTTCCTTTGCCGAAACGTTAGGTTACGTGGACATAAACAAACCATGAGGTGTGAATTGGACACACACACACACACACACACACACACACACACACACACACACACACACACACACACATGTATACATAGATATATGTAAATACATGCGTAAATACATACATAACTATATCACTCATAATATACATATTTTTTATCCTTCTCGCTCTACAAGAAACACCTCCTCCTCCTCCTCCTCCTCCTCCTCCTCCTCCTACTACTACTACTACTACTACTACTACTACTACTACTACTACTACTACTACTACTACTACTACTACTACTACTACTACTACGCAATGAATGTCTTCGCAAGATGTGTCGTCTGCTTCTTTCAGTCAGTTTCTTCGCTGAAATGTTTCTACGCCAATGTTAGTTTTTTTTTTACATGCCTTATCATGTTATCTTTTCCTGAAAGTTGTCAGTGAATGTATATTCAAAATAACAACAAAATACATGTACTTTTAAATATTTCAGAAGAGTTACGCTCAAGAAAAGATATACAGATTATTCCCGAGTTATTCTGTTTATTGCATGGTGTCAAATCATATCACTATCAGTATTTATCGGTCTTCCTGTAAACAAAAACATTTATCAATCGATTTATGTCTCTTTATGTGACTTTTACAGTAAATTTATTTATTTCAATGTCAGTCAATCAGCATTTATATATTGTTTCAGTTTTATTGTGTATTTACTTAAATATACTGTCTTTTTCTCTCAATGTCTATCTCGTTTTCCTTATGTATGTGTATACGGCTTACAAATGTACGAGGTTTGTTCTGAATGTAGCGTAAACGTAGCCATCTCATCTCTTATGAACTGACATGAGTCGTGAAAATTGTACATGCCGGTCGTCAGCTCCTTGCTCTATTATAACTTTTCTTCCTGTCTTTATTCATTACAGGCAAATAATGAAGTTACAAGCTGATCGTGTAATATCAATAGCATGAATCGCTTCATCAATCAGTTTAAGTTTTCTTTAAAAACGTCCAAGGAAAGACGCATTAAACACGTTGAACACGGTTTTTGTTCTCACAAACTCTCGTGCTGCATTTTCGGCCAACAAACTGAAACGACGGTCAGTCCGTGACCCAATCCCGGTCATAAACATAAATGTCCCAACATAGCATTTCGTTTCTTCGCCTCAAAATTCCCTTACCATAAGTATAACAGTCATCGGAATATGGATTCATTTAATTAATTACGTAACTTCTTTCTGTCTAAGTCAAATACATGATATCGCAAGACCCGTTAGACCAAATTAATGCTAGAGATAGGGAAGCTGCAATCTTCAATTCCATGAGACCCTACACAAGCTTCAGTTTCAGAAATTTGTTCAAATCTGGATCTCAGATTTCAGATCGGTACAAACTCCTCAATAAATCTGGAATCCGCATAGAAATTTTTCGATTTTGAATTTTTTCTACCATTATCTGATCTGAAAACCGTGACTAATTCAGCAAGACGCTCTACCTAATGCACAGCCAGATCACGCGATTTCAACGTCTCCCGGCTCTTCAGTGGTATACAAACAAATCTGGCGACCAGTGATATCTGGAATTTCAGTGAGAGTTCCGTATTTAGTATTAATATTGCTTCATTCACAAATAATAATATTTTAATAAGCTTCTTCGCTGTTTTTGATATCAGTGTCTCAACGGGCACATAAATTTCATATATCACTGGCAGTGAGACATGGCTATATGCGGCTACCGGATGTCTACCACTGAAGAGACGGGTCACGTTGAAATCACGCGATCTTGCAATTTCGGCGGCCATAGCGGACGATTCTCCTCTGCCAGTGTTATATATATATGTGCTTTTTACCATACCTCTATATTAGAGATGCTTTCAATAACGCAATATTCGGTACTCGAACTATACATCCACGTTAAGTTGGATATCAAGACTGCCTTTATATATATATATATATATATATATATATGTGTGTGTGTGTGTGTGTGTGTGTGTGTGTGTGTGTGTATATGATATAGATATATGATAAATTTAATATATAAAAATATTTGTTTTAATTTTTATTACAGTTAAAACATAAACACTTTTGTAAAAGGAAAAAAGACCAACAAAAAAACACAAATATTATTACATACGAAGCCAAAAAAAAGAAAAAAAAAACAAAAACACAAAAAAACCCCAAACAAAAATAAAAACAAACAGACAAAAAAAACCAATTATGATAAACACAGAAATAGAATTTCGAATATTTTGATTTACAATTACAGAATTAAAATTCATAAGAAAACATAAACAAAAATATAAATTGTGTTATTTTTACGAGATTTTCTGTTTCAGGAAGGAAAAAAAAAAACTATTCCCCACTGTATTTTTCAAGTGTCTGTTTTAATTCGATTCTCAAAAATTCCGTTGTCTTCCTCGGTGTTTATTCTACTTTCACTAAATACATTCTTTTTATTTCTGATGTTATTTTTCATTGTCTTTCCATTCAATTTTACAGTAGATATTAAACATTGTGAATTGCATGACGGAATATACATACATACATACATACATACATATATATATATATATATATATATATATATATATATATATATATATATATATATGTGTGTGTGTGTGTGTGTGTGTGTGTGTGTGTGTGTGCGTGCGTGCGTATATAAATATATATATATAGTTACATATATATATGTATGAATATATATATATGTATATATGCATATATATATATGTATATATATATATATATATATATATATATATATATATATATATATATATATTACACATGCATATATTTATACATATATCATGTACAGAAATTTAAATGGACGTATATATATATATACATATATACAGACACAAACATATATTTTTCAATTATCTATTCACACATAACAGATACCCAAATGCAAACCTGGAAGTGCGTTTAATACAGGGTAGCGCAGGATAAATCTGAAGGTGGACAGGCTTCATACTGTACTCTACTACGCTCTTAACAGACTATATTCTGACTATCGCGGCACTCCGTCGCTTGCGACGGCGAGGGTGTCAATTGATCCGATCAACGGAACAGCCTGCTCGTGAAATTAACGTGCAAGTGGCTGAGCACTCCACAGTCAGACGTATACCCTTAACGTAGTTCTTGGGGGGGTATTCAGCGTGACACAGAGTGTGACAAAGATGGCCCCTTTGAAATACAGGTACAGCAGAAACAGGAAGAAAGAGAGAGTGAAAATTGGGGGGGGGGGAAGGAGTACAGCAGGGTGCGTCACCATCCCCTGCCGGAATCTCGTGGAGCTCAATAAACACTGACAACGCCCGGCCTGGGAATCGAAAACGCGATCTTACGACCGCGAGTCCTCTACTCTAGCCACCATAACTATATATATATATATATATATATATATATATATATATATATATATATATATATATATATATATATATATATATATATATATATATATATATATATATATATGTATATATATATACATATATATATATATATATATATATATATATATATATATATATATATATATATATATATATATATATATATATATATATATATATATATATATATATATATATATATATATATATATATGTATATATATATATGTTTATTGATCTATCTATATATATATATATATATATATGTGTGTGTGTGTGTGTTTTAATCGCAAATAGCGGAAACGAGTATCACAAATCTAATACAGCTAATAGTCTTGTCAAAATTCTGATTTCCGGTTTCTTTTCCTCCTGTAAGCTATCTAGCTGCAAATTAATCTTTCTTTCAATTGTTAAAATGCAGAAAATCAGACGAGATTTAACACTGCTTATTTGTAATATTCAATTGTTTGACTAAGCCTGTTATTTAGAATTTTGCCTTTGAGGCTTAACTCCAGGTTACTCGTGACTGACCACATTCATGGCGAAAGGAATTCTACGTTCCGTCTTATTCTAGGGCAGTAAGGTGTGAATTGAGGAAACTATGTGTGAAAGCGTATGGCTAAGTGGTTAAGGGTATTCGGCTCACAATCATAACGTCGTGAGTTCAATTCCCTGTTGTGCGTTGTGTCCTTGAGCAAGAAATCTTTTTCAGGTTTTTCGAGTCCACTTAGCTTGTAAAAGTGAGTCCTCCCTACAATCCAAAATGGCTAACCTTATATACAGTCTGTGTCACGCTGATTTGCCTTGAGAAGTGAATTATTCAAACTGCACACAGTTCCTCCCAACACATGGCTATGATGCTCACCCACTACTTCTGGTCGTGATCAGAGATGCACATATCGTCAGCCACTAAAGGACATACTCAGCTGGTTAAGGTCAAACAACTGACCAGCAAATCTGTGATATTAAGCAGAATATTTGCTGTAACCCATCTTTTATACCAAGACAAAACAATGTACATGATAACACTTCCAATCAATTAAGATCAGAAGCCATGAGAGCCACTCCCTGGTACTGCATCTGGACATTATCATTATTATCATTATGATTACCATGATTATTATTATTATTATTATTATTATTATTATTATTATTATTATTATTATTATTATTATTATTATTATTATGCACACAGACACAATACATACATAGATGCAAACACACGTACACACACCATACACGCATAGATGCACCCACACACATACATACATACATACACCACGCACACATAAATGTACGCACACACAGATACACAGACACACACACACACACACACATACACATGGATTCATATCCGTAAATTTACCAGTATTCATCTTATCGAAATGTGAGCCCGAATATTTCTTTCGTTCTAAAAATACGTACATGCAGTGGGAGCCGCTTAATGTGATTACTTTAGGACGATGGAATGAATTCACTGATGACCTTCGGCGAATAAACAGCTTATGACACGTAATTTGATAACAATAACCGGTTTATTACATTATCCGTAATTATTGTATTCGACTCTCATCTTCTGTGTATTCCATTTATGTATTATTCTCAGTAAATATTACTCTATGTATATATGTATGCATGCTTATATGTATGTACGTACGCATTTATGTATATAGGTACATATGTATGCATGTATGTACGTGCGTACGTACGTCAGTACGTATGTATGTATTATGTATGTATGTATGTATGTATGTATGTATCTATCTACCTGTCTATCTATGTGTCTGTCTGTCTGTTTGTCCGTCTGTCTGTCTGTCTGTCTATCTATCTATCTATCTATCTATCTATCTATCTATCTATCTATCTATCTATCTATCTATTTCTGTATCTGTCTGTCTGCCAGTCTGTCGATCTACGTAAGTGTCCATTTGTCTGTCTTTTGTATATATGTATGTATATATATATATATATATATATATATATGTCTACTATTTATCCATCAGTCTACCTCTCTGTCTCTGTCTCTCTCCTTTTCTCTATCTCTCTTGCTGTATATACATACATACATACATACATATATATATATATATATATATATATATATATATATATATATATATATATATATATATATGCGTGTGTGTGTGTTTTCTTTGACCCTATATCTATCTATTTGTCTGTATAACTCTCTTTCTATTTATCTATCTATATTTTAAATTCCAGCACCACATACTCTTGCCAAACGTTCATAAACCGATCCCTCTCTGTCTCTGTCTGTCTGTCTCTCTTTCTCTCTCTCTCTTTCCCCCCTCTCTCTCCCTTACTCATTTGGCTTTTTCTCTTCTTTTTTTTCTGTCGTATCTACAGCTTTTTGTTATAACATGGCTGCCAATCGTTGAAAAACAACAGCTACAACAACAACGACAAAACCAGCCATTAACCACTAGTAAAAAATTAACAAAAATAAAAAAACACACATTTCTATCAATATATATTTGTCGTTTATATTTAAAATGAAATATGAAATAAAATATAATCTAATGAAATGAAATGCACTAAGAATTTAAAATAAAGACGTAAATGTAATAAATATGCATAAACCACAATAATATAATAAAAAAATTAATAAAACACGATTATAAAAGAGAAACGGAATGAAATTAAAGAGAAAATATGCAAAAAGAAAAAAAAAACAAAAAGAGTAGAAAAAATATCCAGCAAACGTAAAAAAAAGAACCCGCAAATAAAACAAAACAAATGAAAAAGCAAAATGAAAGAATACAGAAATCAGACATATTGAAATGTCCACATGTATTACATAATTATATTTCAAAATAACGTAATGGCAGTTAAAATGTGTTGACAGTCATTGCTTGTTTGTTTCCGAGTCGAAACAGGAATACTATCTGCACAAAAGCAAAACAGTAAAACTATATTTTATGTATATCAGAACCTTACCATTATACATACATACATGCATACATACATACATACATGCATACATACATGCATACATACACAACAGACCTGATATAATGATTTGGGGTAGTGAAGAGAAACTGTGCACAGTTGTGGAAATTAGCTGCTCAGCTGATGTAAGATAAAGCTGAAGATCAATGAAATAGGGAACACTATGCTGAACTATTGAGAAATCTGAAGTTACTTTATCCAGATTACAAGTTCAGGTTTATACCTGTAATTATTGGGGCCCTGGGATATGTAGCACACTGCCTAAATATGAATCTCGAGAAATTAGGCTTCTCAAAACCAGAAAGGAGAAGGCTAATTCGAAGACTATAGATCGAAAGCCAATGGCAGCTCAGCCGGAAGTCGAAGGCACAGCCGGAAGTCGAAAGCCAATAACAACCCAGTTGTTACCTTTTAGTGGTGAGGCATTTTCCCCTCCATATTTTTAAGAGATCATGGTATGTATACACACAGAGAGACAGATATATATATATATATATATATATATATATATATATATATATATATATATATATATATATATATATAAATATACGCACATATCTAAATATGTATATATATATATAATATGTGTGTATGAGTGTGTGTGTTCCTTGCTACCATTTGACAACCGATGTTTGTGTGTGTACGGTCTCTCAACTTAGTGGTTCGGCCAAAGAGACCGTAAAATAAATACTAGGCTTCAGAAGAAAAAACAACAAATAATATGCGGAGGGATCGATGCATTCGACTGAAATTTTCAAAGCGAAGCCCCAGCATGGCCGCAGTACGAAATAATATAAAATAAGTTGTGGACAACGAATCACATTTTCTTGTATAAAAAAAAACAAAAAAACAAGGAGTCATGATTCTCTATTTTCGAGAATGACAGAGTGACTTATTCTGGAAGAATGAATGAGATCATTTTCCTCATCAAAAATTAATAACTGTGAGTGAATTATCTGTAAATAATTGATTTAGCTGTATCGAATGTCTAATAATATTGGTTATGCAGAAACAAACTGACAAGTTACAGAAGTAAACGAACTTAGACACTGATGTGAAGAAGCTCGCTTTGCAATCTCGCCGTTTTGGGTTCATTTCCACTGCGAGACATCTTTTGCAGATGTTTTTTTTTCTCCTATAGTTTCGAGATTTACGACTCAGGACGACTATCAAAGCCTTGCGAGTGGAAAGCACACGCAAAATACGTATTTTACGTGTGCTTTTCTGAGGGTTTGTATAAATGTTTTCCTTTAATTCGCCCAGTATGCTCTACAGTTGAAGCAAGAGCCATTAAACTAATCTAGAAATTGATCAATCTAGAACTATCTGAATTATTTTATGAAATTTTGGTCTCTCTAATTTTCCTGCTTTCAACCTGTGTATATTGAAATGAAAATAATAATAATAATAATAATAATAATAATAATAATAATAATAATAATAATAATAATAATAATAATAATAATAATAATAACAATAATAATCCTTCGTCCTAAAAGCACAAGGTCTGAAATTTTTGGGAGGGAACTAATAGATTATATTCGACCCCAGTACTCGAATGGTATTTATTTCATAGACCGCGAAAGGATTCAAGGCAAAATCAATCTCGGTGGAGTTTGAACGCAGGTCCTAAAGACGGGCAAAATGCCTCTGAGTATTTTGTCTGGCACGATTCTGCCCTCTCACCGCATTAATGATATTAATAATGGCAGTAATAACTCACTTAAGTTTACAAGATTAAGGCCCAACAATATCCCAACTTACATTGCACATACCGCACACAACAGAGTATACACCAATATAGCAAGAGGCAGTAAAATAAAAACAACAAATTAACAACAACTAAAAACAGACTGACGCAGTACGGTTACAGGAAGAGTCTACACTGCTCCAATCTCTACAAAAAACAAGATAAAAGCAGAGGGCTGCTTACAATTTAGGAACACAAAGAAGCACCAGGTGTTTGTAGTAAAAACTTGCATGAAACGAACGAAGAAAAATATAATAAATTACTCAGAGGTAAACCTAAGTGAAGCTCATAAGATAAAGAAAGCAAAAACGTTATATATATATATATATATATATATATATATCTTAAGAAACGATAAAGTACAAAGATGAAACGAACCAGCTACATTGAAACATAAAATTTAGACAAGAAGAAAACAACTTAAGATGTTAGGAAACAAAAGTTAAGATGGAAAAGGATTACCAAAATATAAATATAAAAAACGGTGAGAGAAAAAATAAACCACTCCAGGGCCTCTATTCTGTAAGGCCGACCAAAAGAAAGAAGTCAGATTGAAAGTAAACAATAACTGAAGAGCTCTTGGCTAAATGCAGAAATAAAAATGTCTGATACTAGCTGCAGAACAGCAGTGCTTAACTGCCACCACCTCCAAGACTAAAACAGCAAAAGATGATGCCAGCTTCATTTGAAGACAATGCAACCAATTCCGGCAGATGACTGCGTAATTTCCGGCTGCGTTTCAATACCCAAAAATATAGAGACACAACAGAGTCGACACTTCAAAGTGATAAACAAATAGATGGCATAAACAGGTGCAAAATAAGGTGCCAAAGAAAGACTTAACTACAACCTCCTTAAGTATGCCTATTCAACCATGTAATCCAGAAATAATTATCATTTGACCAAAACCATGTCCAAAAGGAATTGAAAAGTGTGTAGACATATTGGTTTGTCAGATAAATACTTCGCTTCTTTTATTTTCATTTTAATACTTTCCAATGTCATTTGAATTAAAAAAATATTTCTATTGTAACCGTTGACAGCACTAAGTAGTAATGTGTATAATTGCAGACACGTTACCAGTTCAAATATCCTTGAGGCTTATTTGAAACCGTAAGAAAGCCATTAATTGTATTTTGTCGTGGGAAAATTTTGTCGCTGGAGACAGATTGGTGTAAATAGGCTGAGTCAGTTCGCAGCGTTCCTGTAATGAAACTGTTCGGCGAATGTATTTCTCAGAAAGACAGGACAAAATATATTGAATGGTACTTCCATGGGTTGAGAAAGGCGTCAAGAATATTTGAACTGGTAACGAGTTTGCTTTTACTGTAGTGTTTTATGGTGTATTATAGCTGTACTCTACCTGTATAATCCTTGTTTTCAGACATACGACGATGGAGACCTAAGTAGAAAAGAACGGACGAATGTACCTGACAGCTCAACATAAGGATCACGAAACTGAAATAACAAGATCTGCAGTACGAAAGCAAAAACAGTATAGTCAGAATTGGAGCAATTGGTTTGTTGGTACCCCGAGTAAAATATACGGAACATACAAGTGATGCATGCTATCTGAAATTAGCTCTACTAAGTCCAGCCCATATCCCATGCCAGTTATAACTCAATGGAACAATGAATATATGATCGTTACCCAACAAAATGACTCAACGCGTATCCTAAACAACGGCAGCCCATTATTACTATACAAGCCGCCTATCACGGAAATCGTCTAGCAGTACATACATCTTTGTATAAATACTAATTGTATAAATAATAATAATAATAATAAGTCCTGGGGCCGATTTGCTGGACTAAAGGCGGTGCTCCAGCATGGCTGCAGTCAAATGACTGAAACAAGTAAAAGAGTAAAAAGAGTAACAACAATAACTACTTGGGCCGATTTGTTCGACTAAACCCTTCAAGGCGTTGCCCCAGCATGGTCGCAACCCAATAACTGAAACAAGTCAAAGGTAAAAAGAGAAAGACGAAGATACACCGTTCAGGTTAATGTCTTCCATTTTTAACAAAAGACCAACAATGTCTGATTGGTGGACAGCCATTAAGACTTTTCATTTCTCTCTCTCTTTGTTTCTCGGTAGTCCTGCGCCAAGTGGTTTCTTTTTTGTTTTTATATTTGTAAACCTCTGCTCCTGTTAAAAATAAATATTTTATGTTTGTTAATTTAGTGTTGTCCACATTTCTTTTCAGTCTCATCAAAGTCAACTATTGAATTAGCCACGCGCTAAACGTTTCATTATGAAAGTCGGATTAAAGATATGAAACTATTAACCCTCTGATAGACAACAAACTTTTCTCAAATTTGTTGTCAGGACAAAATTAAATAAAAATAAATTCTTTAAAAAACATAATTTAGTTAGACGTTTTTTTTTTCCTTTTCATTTGTTTTCGCTTTAGGCTTCTTATTTGTTTTGAATCAATTTTGATGAGGTTGGGGACCGTTAGACCGAGTCAATCAAATTCAGAATATCTTTTTTGTTATTTTGTTTTTGGTATATATGTTTGAGATCTTACGTGTTTCAGTCATTAGATTGCGGCCATGCTAGCGCAACACCTTGAATAATTTTAGTCGAATGAATCTACACCAATATTTATCATTTGTTTTGCAAAGGCTGGTACTTATTCTATCGGTCAATTTTGATGCACAGCTAGTTTAGAGGGACGTAAACACACCAACACTAGTTGTCAAACGTTGGTCGGAAACGAACACACACTAATACATATATATATGACAGGCTTCTTTCAGTTTTCATCTACCAAATCCACAAACAAAGGCATTGGTCGGTTCGAGGCTATAGTGAAAGGCACTTGCCCAACGTGCCACGCAGTGGGACTGAACCCGAAAGCATGTGGTTGGGAAACAAAATTCATACCACATAGCCACGCCTGCACCTATATAAGAACAAGTTTTTATTTTATTTTATGATCGATAAATTAGATACCATTTGTATAATGGAGTCGATCTAATCGACTGCCCCCCTCCCCCAAAATTTCGGGCCTTGTGCCTAGAATAGAAAACAATAAAGAAGTCACTATTACTATTTCCATTTCCATTTTAGTTTGTCTGTCTTTACGTTCTGAGTTCAAATTCCACCGACTTTGCCTTTCATCTTTTCGGGGTCGATAAATTAAATACCAGTTACGCACTGGGGTCGATGTAATCCACTGGCCCCCTCCCACAAAACTTTCGTGCCTTGTGCCTAGAATAGAAAAGAATATTTCGATTTTAGTTCTTCTGTATTTACGTTCTGAGTTCAAATTCCACCGAAGTCGACTTTGCCTTTCATCCTTTCGGGTTCGATAAATAAAGTACCAGTTGCGTATTGAGATCGATCTAATCCACTGACCCCCTTATCCCTAGAATAGAAAAGATTATTTCCATTTTAGTTCTCAGAATCTTCGATTTTACTTGCTCCGGTAAATTCTGTAAGGGCGGACAGCAACCTGTTGCCAAAGGCCTGACAGGGTCTCTTTCCACAGTACTTCATATCCACGTACTAAGATTGGTATTTTTGAACAGTTCTTTCGGGCATGTTCTTCCCTCATGTCAGTTCCAAATTCTTCCACAAACCTGGTTGTTAATGCTCCCACTGCTTCCACCCTCCACACCTTCTCGGATGACAGTTACACTCTTCCTTCCCCTCATTCGTGGAATTTCGTCTTTTATCACTAGCTTGCATCTTTCTATCTTTTCCACCTCTTTGCCACCCGTCTGTGCGTCCCCAGCTATGGCAATAGCTTTAATCTTAGTTTTCTTTTTCTACTACTACTACTACTACTACTTCCTCCTCCTCCTCCTCCTCTTCTTCTTCTTCTTCTTCTTCTTCTTCTTCTTCTTCTTCTTCTTCTTCTTCTTCATCATCGTCATCATCTTCATCATCATCATCATCATCATCATATTTTCTCCTTTTTCTTTTCTTTTTCTTCTGTTCTTTTTCATTTTCTTCTCTTTTCTCTTCTTCTTCTTCTCCTCCTCCTCCTCCTCCTCTTCCTCCTCCTTCTTCTTCTTTTTCTTCTTCTTCTTCTTCTTCTTCTTCTTCTTCTTCTTCTTCTTCTTCTTCTTCTTCTTCTTCTTCTTCTTCTTCTTCTTCTTCTTCTTTCTCTTGACACAGGACAAAACCCAGAAGCAATGACAAAAATACGAACGCTTGAACTTTCAGGTCAGCCGACCTCTCAGCTTTCATTTCTCTTTCTTTGTGTCTTGTTTTTTTTTTTATTTGGTCTTTCATTTTTTTTCATTTCTTTTTTTTTTTTTTTTTACTTTATCTTCGACAGTATCGTCTTGACAGTCTGCGATCTCATTACAATTTTATTTGTGTTTAAAAACAACAACAACACCAAACAAAAAATAAAAAAAAAACCCGAAGCCAAAAAAACAATAAAAACAAACAAAAACACCACAGACCAAAATCTAACCACCCAATCAAAGTCTCTCCAACGAAATTATCAGACAGCCATTCAAACTATACTCACGTAGCTCTCCTGTCACACCCACACGTCACCACACTGTACGCCTGACCATTCATTGTTTTCTTCATAACTTCAACGAGTCGCGTTAAACTTCGTTTTTATCATCATCATCATCATCATCATCATCATCATCATTATTATTATTATTATTATTATTATTATTATTATTATTATTATTATTATTATTATCATCATCATCATCATATTTTATAGAAAATAACTATATTTTTTTGTGTCTTCTTATATTCATTTTCAACAGACAGAATATGCCAAAAGTAACTCTAACTCTCTCTGTCTCTGTCTGTCTGTCTCTCTCTCTTTCTGTGTTTAGCTAACAAATAAAGAATTTAATGAAGTAATAATACAATTCACAATAATAATAATAATAATAATAATAATAATAATAATAATAATAATAATATTATTTTTATTATTAATAACAACAATACCTTATACTGATTTTATTAATACATTGTAATTTTTGCTGCAATGACGAACACAACTGTGTTTGCCTTGGGTATATTCAGTATATAGTTTGCTTTGTGTTGTTT
>NC_142938.1:5595841-5613341 GCF_046866305.1 Octopus bimaculoides | reverse complement strand
AAGGCGTTGGTCGACCAGGGGTCATAGTAGAATTCACATGCCCAAGGTGCCACTCAGTGAGATAGAATCCGAAACGTGTTATACTTACAATGTTATATATTTATTCACTAAAGTACCAATGACAACATTTATAAAACGTATTTCGCTTTTGTATTCAGTTTTTAAGATTCTTCATGTGAAATCACGTGTTCAAACGCATTTTGGTGTATTTTTTGTGCGTCATAATGCCAATGATAAACACGCACATTGGTTAACTTTCACTTCCTTATTATTTGTGAATTGGTTAGTTATTTAACAAACTAACCAATCGGCTGCTTGTTTAATCAACCACGAAATCTATCAAACAGTTGCTTGTTCATGTACTTTTCTCATCACACCCGATCATTAATGGCACGATATCTGTACCCCAAGTCTGCTTCAAATCTAATTAATTAGTTTGATTAAATAACTAACTAATTATCTAATAATAAGAAGTGAAACTGCACCAGTGCGTGTGTATATTATTTGTATAATGACCCTTCCAAGATAAAACGAATTTATAAAACGTAGTTACCACAAGTGGAGATGGGAGAGTCATTAAGATACAGTCCGTTCAGTCTCCTTACGTTCTGAGTTCAAATCTCGCCAAGGTCAACTTTACTTTTGGAATCGATAGAACAACAATAATAAACTAAGATCAATAGTATGAACTACCCCCCTCCAAGCCTAAAACTGCTGGTGTTCTTCCCGGATTTTAAAGTTTTATAAGGCAGCAAAATGGTAGAAGTGCAAAAGCGTCGAACAAAATGACAACCAGCATTATTTTGACATTTTTCTTTCTGAGTTTGAAATCCGTCGATGTCAACTTTTCCTTTAAGCCTTTTGGAGTTGACAAAACACACATACACACAGACAGACAGACAGACACACACACACTACACACACATCAGGTGAGAATTAGGGGTCAATGTAATCGACTTACCCACTTCCCTGAAATTACTGGCCCGTTTCCTATTGTTGAAAGGATTATTATTAGCATTATTAGATAAGGTGGCAAGCTGCAAAAAATCATTAACGCGTCGGACAAAATGCCTGTTTGCATTTCTTCCGGCTCTTTACGCTTGAAGTTGAAATTCCATCTAGGTCAACTGTATATTTCATCCTTTCGGGGTTGATAAACTAAGTACCATTTCGAGGCCATCGATCTGGCCCCACCCCTCTCATAATTTCTGGCCTTGTGTCAAAATTAGAAAGAGCGTTGGCGATAGTCGTGAAAGTTTTACTGGTCGTTGTATGGAAAATAGTGAGAAAATAAATGGAGAGAAATATTCGAAAATAAATATGGAGACGATAATGGCTGATAAATGAATTTAGCGATATGACGTCACTACATGGGAGGGAAGTAGAAAGGTCACGGCCATAGCCCGTGTTCTGGTGAATAATTAGTAATTAGGAAAAATAAATGGCATAATTAAACGCAGATAAATGCGGAGAGGCTGGACGCTGCCAGGAGTTGTGTATACTTGCTTTTTAGTATCAGGGGGAATTTTGTATATGGTTTCATTATCTTTTAAACGGATCTGTCTATCTATCTATCTATCTATCTATCTATCTATCTATCTCTTCTCACGGACGTGCTGTCACATCGGCTGCGAAGGTAAACATTTATTTGACCATTTACTGTCCACATTTTGTTGGGATTTTTAAATAATTTTGTTGCGAAGCACCTAGGCTTCATTTGTGTGTATTTTCAAGGGCAGGAATTGACCCCCAGGGGCAGTTTCGGCCCTAGCAAAATACAAAAATTTCCTTCTTGACATTTGAAAAATGTCGAGAAACATAATTTTGGAACGCTTGTCTTGTTCTTTTGACAAGCATTTCCCGAGGCTTCAGATGCCAGAAGAGAAAAAAGAACAGAATAGCGCGTGCGCATGCAGTGACAGGAACGCAGTTGCTATAAACGTCACAAAGACTGTGAGTACAGCTACTAACAGCCCTCTCACCACCACCACCACCACCAACACCACCAACACCAACAACAAAAACAAAACTGTAACCAAGGTTACAAAACCATGCGTGAAAACCGTCACAAATGTCTCTGACGTAAGCACCACTGCTGCTGACGCCATCATCACCACCAACGACAACAACAACAACAACAACAACAGCAACAACGACAACAACAACAACAACAGCAACAACAAGGAAGTAAAGTTATCGGCCGTCAGCAATGACACCATCACCTGTTCAACAAACTCTGCTGCCACTACCACCACCTTTGAACCAGGCAGTACATACACCAACATAAACAAAAATATCCAGAAGAACATGTCCGCCAGCACAACAAAAACAAATTTCGCAAATGCTCTAAAGGAAAAAAGAACAACAGTGACATTCACACAAAAACAAATAAAAGACACAAAATCCCTTCTTACGAAAGAAGGAGATGATGTCAGAATAAACATCCCAAAAGATATTATAGAAATGAAAAACAAAAAGTGCATCATTTATAAACTGGTAAACACAAAAACCAGACGTGTAGAAAATGTTAGCACAGATAAAATTGAAGTTTGTCTTAGAAAAATTTGGCCTTATCAGAATCATGTCACCTGGGGAAGGAAATTCGGAACGGTGCAAGTAAGGTTTCTGGATGAAAATTTAGCTAAACAATTTTCGACACTCTCTCTCCGCACAGATGACTTGGTAATGATACCGAGTTATCTAGGACAGAGAGTGACCAAAGTTATGATAAAAAATGTGCCATCGGAGGTGGACACCCAATGGCTGATATCGGCCGTGTGCCTGGAAATGGAGGAGGCAAATATTTTGGAGATTACGGTCGGAGAGGAAAAGAACTGGGGAGGGAAAAATCTGGAAATCCTTCTCCACATCACGGAGGAGGCTTCACAGAAAATTCCTCCAAACATTAGATTGGCAGAGGACCACAAGCTGTATGTGGTGGTAGAGGGCAGGCGACCTCGCTGTTACCTATGCAACAGCGAAGCACATCTGAAAAAGGACTGCCCTCTGGCCGCTAAACAAAAACAACAACAACAACAACAACAACAACAACAGAAGCAACTACCAAATACCCCCAACAGAAAAACCTTACTACCAACACCACCAGCAACGCAAAAAACAACAACAGAAATATCAGCAATAACCACAACAGAAAAGACAACAGAAACTGCAAAAACAGAAGAAAAAAAAGAAAATTCCAAGACTGCCTCTCCCTCCCCCATATCACATACACCACACATAAATAACAAGGAGCCAACATCAATAAAAACAGCAACACAAACATTCACAGAAACACACACAGACGCACAAAATTTGCCGTTACCTCTTTCTGACTCCTCAGATCTCCCATCATCCGATGAAGAGAGTGGGGAGGAGTGGAAAATAGCTACGAAAGGAAAGAGGAAGCGCAGTAAGAAGAAAACAAAACAAAATGCAAACACAAACAAAGCAGGGAGATTCACATCTCCCGAAAATACTACTAACACCAATAGTAATATAAAAAAAACAATGCTAACAGCAATAGACAGTACAAACACAGAGATGATGAATTACATCAACTCTAAAACAAACATCACAAATAACGATATCAAAATCAACAACCACCCACGTACAACACCGCCAAAACACATTAAAATTATTCATGTAACACCAGCATTACACAACACAATAAAATCCCTCTACCCCAACTCGGTAGGGGGATTCCAGAAATATTTGTGCAAGAAATTGTACAATAGCCTCCTTGGTGAAAAATCCAAGGAGGAAACAAAACTTTCTAACGGCAAGTAACACTCTGTTCTTTTGTTTTGTGCTTTAAAGCACACGTATAAATAGAATCATGGTGAAGATTGGTTGTGTGAATGTGCGTGGCTTAGGGTCCCCTTGGAAACAAGGGTACCTCTTAAATGACATCAAGTCACACAATTTGGATATCATAGCCATTAGTGAGACCAGACTCCATGAACCGCGGGCCCTAAAGTCCATGTTTGGCGGACAGTTTAACATTTATTTTTCTCCCTGTCTGACGAGGATGGGCGGTAGTGGCACGGCGGTTCTTTTTCGCAAGAGTCTGGATCTCCAAGTAAAGACGATATTTACGGACCCGGAGGGTAGACTGGTTGTCCTAGATGTGGACGGCAGCGATGGAGGCGCTTTTCGGTTGCTGGCAGTTTATGTGCCTCCTTTAACAGGTCGGTCAGACTTCTTTCGACGTCTAGAAGTATTCCTGGGAACGTCTCGTCCCTTACTTTTAGTGGGGGATTGGAATGCTACCTTGGACACGCATCTAGACTACGTGGGGAGTGACAAAAGTAGAAGGGGATGCAAAGGCCTCATAGACCTGCTCAGACGCTTCCAGTTGTCTGACAGGTACCGACTCGACCACCCAAATGTGCCAACGTGGACTTGGAGCAACCGCATTGGGTCGTCGAGATCGTATCTAGATAGGATAGTGTGTAGGACAAGAGATAGAGATAGTTTAGGATGTCCACAGTTCCACATAGTCAGCTACACGGATCACAAACTTGTGACGTGTACGCTAGACTTAGATAAGGCACATAGGCAGGGTCCCGGTTACTGGAAACTAAACGCGTCTTTCCCGTCGAGACAGGTTTTCAGAGACCGGATTAGCACGTTAGTAAAGAGGGCTTTGACGGGAGCCATCGTCAACAACAAATGGTGGTTTGCCCTCAAGAGAGCAGTGAGGGCGGAAGCAATAAGGTATAGCAGGGCACTAGCTGTAGAGAGGAACAGAGAAGAGGGGGAGCTAGTGATAAAGTTAGAAGAGGCATTGCGAAGTGGCATCGCATCCGACGTTTTAGCGGCGAGGTTGGCCCTCGACCAACACTTCAATGCTAAACACGAAGGGTGTGCTGTCAGGGCAAGGATGCGTGCTCTGAGGAATGAAGGTGTTGGAGCCGCACGAGAGGCCCGGGTGGCGGAGGCGCAGCGGGGTAACAGAGCCACCATCCGGTCTCTGGTAGACGAACAGGGGCGCGAATTGCTCGAGCCGAGCAAGATGTGCGAGGCGTTTCAGCGGCATTTTGCCCGACTGTTCGGGAGGAGTGGCGAGCGAGAAGGCAGGGTGGACTTTAGTGCCTACCTGCACAGCTTGCCACGACTCTCGGCAAGAGAGGCGGAGTGCTGCGAAGGGGTCATCACGGCGGAGGAGGTGAGGGACGCGATGGCGGGTTGCTCGACGGACAAATCTCCGGGTTTGGATGGTCTGCCCTACGAGCTTTACAACTGTATGCCAGACTTGTTTGGAGAAGTCTTGGCGGTCGTGTACTGCAACTGGCAGCAGAACGGGAGCATTCCCGGTTTTGTGAGCCGAGGAGCGGTAACGCTGCTGAAGAAAGATCCAAACAAGGGGGACGCCATAGATAACTTTAGGCCCATCACTCTGCTCAATGCAGACATGAAAATTTTGGCCAAGGTGTTAGCCAAGCGGTTGGCGCTTGTCATCGAGAAACTGGTCGGCACGGAGCAGACGTGCGCCGTGCCGGGCCGGAGCATCCATGACAACCTCCATCTGATGCGCTACATCATAGAGAGGGTAGTTAAGGAACCTGGCATGGGTGGGGCCCTGATCAATTTGGATCAATCGAAAGCTTTCGATAGGGTAGACCATCGATACTTGGAGGCCGTCCTCGAAGCGGCCGGCTTCGGTCCCGTTTTCCGCGGCTGGATGGCTGCCTTGTACACAGGCATCCGTTCGGTTGTTCGCGTCAATGGACGTCTATCGGGACCCTTCGACATTGCACGTTCGGTTCGTCAGGGATGCCCCCTGTCGCCGCTCCTGTACGTATTGACTCTCGAGCCACTACTGCGGAAGCTGGCGACGCTGAGGGGCATCCCGCGAGAACTGGGGTGCGGGACGAGCGTGTCGGCATACGCGGACGACGTCACCGTCATAGCGTCTAGCCACGAGCACATCGAGCTTGTCGGCGAGACGCTGAAAGACTACGAAGCGGTGACGGGAGCGAAAATCAACCGGGATAAGTCGGTGGGTTTGCTGCTCGGCACCTGGAGAAGCAAGCCCATACCGTCCGGCAGCGCCTCAGTAGTGGGACGCTGGACGGACGGTCCGGTCAAGTTGCTCGGAGTCTGGTTCGGTCCGGACCTGCAAACGGAGAAGAACTGGGACGAGATAACGAGTAGGGTGGCCACTCTCTGCCGGCAATGGTCCGAGAGGAAGCTGTCCCTAAAAGGTCGGGCGGAGGTGGCGAACGCGTACATCGCGTCCGTCATCGAATACCGCCTGACCGTCGTGCCTTGTCCCGATCGCGCCATCACCGAAATGGAGCGCATCCTCTTCCGCTTTTTGTGGAAAGGAAGCGTTCCGATGGTGAGGCGATCCGTTTGTTGCCAACACCCGCTGAAAGGAGGGCTGGGCATGCCGTGGTTGATGATGCGCAGACATGCGCTGAGACTGCGACATCTCCGGCTCTACGTAGACGACGGTGAGCAGGTGTGGTCGCCGTTTGTGCGACGCGCTTTCCCGCAGCTCGTCTCCATGACCGAGCTGCAGTCGTGGATCAAAAAGAGGCCGAGGAATGGCGAATGGCACCGTGAGTGTCGCGTTGCTCTGCAACAACTTTGCCGTCCCGGGTCGACCTTGAGCGGCTGCATCACAACGAAGTCATTCTATAGGGGATTAGTGGAGGGCAGGTACGACGACGATCTCGGGGCGAACCTGGGCGTCGACGAGGAATACCTGACCCGCCTGTTCAGGACGACTTTCGGGCCGGGACCTATGGACAACTTCCAGAGATCCCTGGCCTGGCAGTGTTACCGAGAGGCGCTACCCGTTCGGGATAAGCTCTATAGACACGGCTCGCGAAATGTGGGGCCGACCTGCCCGAGATGCGGTCAGAGCGATGAAACCGTTCTGCACGCACTCGTGCAGTGTCCAACCATTTCGGAGCTGTGGGCTTATGTCGAACGACTGCTGTCGCGTGTGGGACGAGTCGGTTTATCAACCGAGTCTATCGTCAATATCGTCACGCCTCCTTCCTTTAAACGGGAAGGAAGAGCTGTATTTATCGTACTTGTGGCTATGGCCAAAGAATGCATCTGGTGGACGCGTCTGAAAGGATTAGAGACAAATACTTTCCTCTCTGGTCAATCTCTCATCAACTTTTTCAAGTATCACTTGAAAAGGAAGGTGAGAGTAGAGAGGCAAGTGTTGTCTAGCAAATGTTTCGAAAAAAGATGGATACATGTAGCAAGAATGGCACGTATAAATGACGAAGCCACCTTGACCATGATTCTATAAAACGTTTTAAAATTTTGTAAACAGAGAAATTTTATTTAACAAACTGTGACGCTAAAGACCGAGGTTACCGTGGTCTTTTCGTAGGTTTTTCTTTCCACGGATAACCTCCCCATTTATTGGGAATTTTTTGTATTTTTCGTATTTTTTGTAAATACCCCAAACGTTTTGCGATGTTTTTTTTTCATCGTTGTCCCCACTTTTGTTTTTTTTTCTGCTTTGTTTTCGACCCCCTCGAAAAGAAAAACTCTACATTTGTATTTTGTCCCCTCTGTGTTGAGCCCTGTGTGGCTAATAAAGAAACCTATCTATCTATCTATCTATCTATCTATCTATCTATCTATCTATCTCTTCTCACGGACGTGCTGTCACATCGGCTGCGAAGGTAAACGTTTATTTGACCTTTTACTGTCCACATTTTGTTGGAATTTTTTAATAATTTTGTTGCGAAGCACCTAGGCTTCATTTGTGTGTATTTTCAAGGGCAGGAATTGACCCCCAGGGGCAGTTTCGGCCCTAGCAAAATACAAAAATTTCCTTCTTGACATTTGAAAAATGTCGAGAAACATAATTTTGGAACGCTTGTCTTGTTCTTTTGACAAGCATTTCCCGAGGCTTCAGATGCCAGAAGAGAAAAAAGAACAGAATAGCGCGTGCTCATGCAGTGACACGAACGCAGTTGCTATAAACGTCACAAAGACTGTGAGTACAGCTACTAACAGCCCTCTCACCACCACCACCACCACCACCACCACCAACACCAACAACAAAAACAAAACTGTAACCAAGGTTACAAAACCATGCGTGAAAACCGTCACAAATGTCTCTGACGTAAGCACCACTGCTGCTGACGCCATCATCACCACCACCAACGACAACAACAACAACAACAACAACAACAGCAACAACGACAACAACAACAACAACAACAGCAACAACAAGGAAGTAAAGTTATCGGCCGTCAGCAATGACACCATCACCTGTTCAACAAACTCTGCTGCCACTACCACCACCTTTGAACCAGGCAGTACATACACCAACATAAACAAAAATATCCAGAAGAACATGTCCGCCAGCACAACAAAAACAAATTTCGCAAATGCTCTAAAGGAAAAAAGAACAACAGTGACATTCACACAAAAACAAATAAAAGACACAAAATCCCTTCTTACGAAAGAAGGAGATGATGTCAGAATTAACATCCCAAAAGATATTATAGAAATGAAAAACAAAAAGTGCATCATTTATAAACTGGTAAACACAAAAACCAGACGTGTAGAAAATGTTAGCACAGATAAAATTGAAGTTTGTCTTAGAAAAATTTGGCCTTATCAGAATCATGTCACCTGGGGAAGGAAATTCGGAACGGTGCAAGTAAGGTTTCTGGATGAAAATTTAGCTAAACAATTTTCGACACTCTCTCTCCGCACAGATGACTTGGTAATGATTCCGAGTTATCTAGGACAGAGAGTGACCAAAGTTATGATAAAAAATGTGCCATCGGAGGTGGACACCCAATGGCTGATATCGGCCGTGTGCCTGGAAATGGAGGAGGCAAATATTTTGGAGATTACGGTCGGAGAGGAAAAGAACTGGGGAGGGAAAAATCTGGAAATCCTTCTCCACATCACGGAGGAGGCTTCACAGAAAATTCCTCCAAACATTAGATTGGCAGAGGACCACAAGCTGTATGTGGTGGTAGAGGGCAGGCGACCTCGCTGTTACCTATGCAACAGCGAAGCACATCTGAAAAAGGACTGCCCTCTGGCCGCTAAACAAAAACAACAACAACAACAACAACAACAACAACAACAGAAGCAACTACCAAATACCCCCAACAGAAAAACCTTACTACCAACACCACCAGCAACGCAAAAAACAACAACAGAAATATCAGCAATAACCACAACAGAAAAGACAACAGAAACTGCAAAAACAGAAGAAAAAAAAGAAAATTCCAAGACTGCCTCTCCCTCCCCCATATCACATACACCACACATAAATAACAAGGAGCCAACATCAATAAAAACAGCAACACAAACATTCACAGAAACACACACAGACGCACAAAATTTGCCGTTACCTCTTTCTGACTCCTCAGATCTCCCATCATCCGATGAAGAGAGTGGGGAGGAGTGGAAAATAGCTACGAAAGGAAAGAGGAAGCGCAGTAAGAAGAAAACAAAACAAAATGCAAACACAAACAAAGCAGGGAGATTCACATCTCCCGAAAATACTACTAACACCAATAGTAATATAAAAAAAACAATGCTAACAGCAATAGACAGTACAAACACAGAGTTGATGAATTACATCAACTCTAAAACAAACATCACAAATAACGACATCAAAACCAACAACCACCCACGTACAACACCGCCAAAACACATTAAAATTATTCATGTAACACCAGCATTACACAACACAATAAAATCCCTCTACCCCAACTCGGTAGGGGGATTCCAGAAATATTTGTGCAAGAAATTGTACAATAGCCTCCTTGGTGAAAAATCCAAGGAGGAAACAAAACTTTCTAACGGCAAGTAACACTCTGTTCTTTTGTTTTGTGCTTTAAAGCACACGTATAAATAGAATCATGGTGAAGATTGGTTGTGTGAATGTGCGTGGCTTAGGGTCCCCTTGGAAACAAGGGTACCTCTTAAATGACATCAAGTCACACAATTTGGATATCATAGCCATTAGTGAGACCAGACTCCATGAACCGCGGGCCCTAAAGTCCATGTTTGGCGGACAGTTTAACATTTATTTTTCTCCCTGTCTGACGAGGATGGGCGGTAGTGGCACGGCGGTTCTTTTTCGCAAGAGTCTGGATCTCCAAGTAAAGACGATATTTACGGACCCGGAGGGTAGACTGGTTGTCCTAGATGTGGACGGCAGCGATGGAGGCGCTTTTCGGTTGCTGGCAGTTTATGTGCCTCCTTTAACAGGTCGGTCAGACTTCTTTCGACGTCTAGAAGTATTCCTGGGAACGTCTCGTCCCTTACTTTTAGTGGGGGATTGGAATGCTACCTTGGACACGCATCTAGACTACGTGGGGAGTGACAAAAGTAGAAGGGGATGCAAAGGCCTCATAGACCTGCTCAGACGCTTCCAGTTGTCTGACAGGTACCGACTCGACCACCCAAATGTGCCAACGTGGACTTGGAGCAACCGCATTGGGTCGTCGAGATCGTATCTAGATAGGATAGTGTGTAGGACAAGAGATAGAGATAGTTTAGGATGTCCACAGTTCCACATAGTCAGCTACACGGATCACAAACTTGTGACGTGTACGCTAGACTTAGATAAGGCACATAGGCAGGGTCCCGGTTACTGGAAACTAAACGCGTCTTTCCCGTCGAGACAGGTTTTCAGAGACCGGATTAGCACGTTAGTAAAGAGGGCTTTGACGGGAGCCATCGTCAACAACAAATGGTGGTTTGCCCTCAAGAGAGCAGTGAGGGCGGAAGCAATAAGGTATAGCAGGGCACTAGCTGTAGAGAGGAACAGAGAAGAGGGGGAGCTAGTGATAAAGTTAGAAGAGGCATTGCGAAGTGGCATCGCATCCGACGTTTTAGCGGCGAGGTTGGCCCTCGACCAACACTTCAATGCTAAACACGAAGGGTGTGCTGTCAGGGCAAGGATGCGTGCTCTGAGGAATGAAGGTGTTGGAGCCGCACGAGAGGCCCGGGTGGCGGAGGCGCAGCGGGGTAACAGAGCCACCATCCGGTCTCTGGTAGACGAACAGGGGCGCGAATTGCTCGAGCCGAGCAAGATGTGCGAGGCGTTTCAGCGGCATTTTGCCCGACTGTTCGGGAGGAGTGGCGAGCGAGAAGGCAGGGCGGACTTTAGTGCCTACCTGCACAGCTTGCCACGACTCTCGGCAAGAGAGGCGGAGTGCTGCGAAGGGGTCATCACGGCGGAGGAGGTGAGGGACGCGATGGCGGGTTGCTCGACGGACAAATCTCCGGGTTTGGATGGTCTGCCCTACGAGCTTTACAACTGTATGCCAGACTTGTTTGGAGAAGTCTTGGCGGTCGTGTACTGCAACTGGCAGCAGAACGGGAGCATTCCCGGTTTTGTGAGCCGAGGAGCGGTAACGCTGCTGAAGAAAGATCCAAACAAGGGGGACGCCATAGATAACTTTAGGCCCATCACTCTGCTCAATGCAGACATGAAAATTTTGGCCAAGGTGTTAGCCAAGCGGTTGGCGCTTGTCATCGAGAAACTGGTCGGCACGGAGCAGACGTGCGCCGTGCCGGGCCGGAGCATCCATGACAACCTCCATCTGATGCGCTACATCATAGAGAGGGTAGTTAAGGAACCTGGCATGGGTGGGGCCCTGATCAATTTGGATCAATCGAAAGCTTTCGATAGGGTAGACCATCGATACTTGGAGGCCGTCCTCGAAGCGGCCGGCTTCGGTCCCGTTTTCCGCGGCTGGATGGCTGCCTTGTACACAGGCATCCGTTCGGTTGTTCGCGTCAATGGACGTCTATCGGGACCCTTCGACATTGCACGTTCGGTTCGTCAGGGATGCCCCCTGTCGCCGCTCCTGTACGTATTGACTCTCGAGCCACTACTGCGGAAGCTGGCGACGCTGAGGGGCATCCCGCGAGAACTGGGGTGCGGGACGAGCGTGTCGGCATACGCGGACGACGTCACCGTCATAGCGTCTAGCCACGAGCACATCGAGCTTGTCGGCGAGACGCTGAAAGACTACGAAGCGGTGACGGGAGCGAAAATCAACCGGGATAAGTCGGTGGGTTTGCTGCTCGGCACCTGGAGAAGCAAGCCCATACCGTCCGGCAGCGCCTCAGTAGTGGGACGCTGGACGGACGGTCCGGTCAAGTTGCTCGGAGTCTGGTTCGGTCCGGACCTGCAAACGGAGAAGAACTGGGACGAGATAACGAGTAGGGTGGCCACTCTCTGCCGGCAATGGTCCGAGAGGAAGCTGTCCCTAAAGGGTCGGGCGGAGGTGGCGAACGCGTACATCGCGTCCGTCATCGAATACCGCCTGACCGTCGTGCCTTGTCCCGATCGCGCCATCACCGAAATGGAGCGCATCCTCTTCCGCTTTTTGTGGAAAGGAAGCGTTCCGATGGTGAGGCGATCCGTTTGTTGCCAACACCCGCTGAAAGGAGGGCTGGGCATGCCGTGGTTGATGATGCGCAGACATGCGCTGAGACTGCGACATCTCCGGCTCTACGTAGACGACGGTGAGCAGGTGTGGTCGCCGTTTGTGCGACGCGCTTTCCCGCAGCTCGTCTCCATGACCGAGCTGCAGTCGTGGATCAAAAAGAGGCCGAGGAATGGCGAATGGCACCGTGAGTGTCGCGTTGCTCTGCAACAACTTTGCCGTCCCGGGTCGACCTTGAGCGGCTGCATCACAACGAAGTCATTCTATAGGGGATTAGTGGAGGGCAGGTACGACGACGATCTCGGGGCGAACCTGGGCGTCGACGAGGAATACCTGACCCGCCTGTTCAGGACGACTTTCGGGCCGGGACCTATGGACAACTTCCAGAGATCCCTGGCCTGGCAGTGTTACCGAGAGGCGCTACCCGTTCGGGATAAGCTCTATAGACACGGCTCGCGAAATGTGGGGCCGACCTGCCCGAGATGCGGTCAGAGCGATGAAACCGTTCTGCACGCACTCGTGCAGTGTCCAACCATTTCGGAGCTGTGGGCTTATGTCGAACGACTGCTGTCGCGTGTGGGACGAGTCGGTTTATCAACCGAGTCTATCGTCAATATCGTCACGCCTCCTTCCTTTAAACGGGAAGGAAGAGCTGTATTTATCGTACTTGTGGCTATGGCCAAAGAATGCATCTGGTGGACGCGTCTGAAAGGATTAGAGACAAATACTTTCCTCTCTGGTCAATCTCTCATCAACTTTTTCAAGTATCACTTGAAAAGGAAGGTGAGAGTAGAGAGGCAAGTGTTGTCTAGCAAATGTTTCGAAAAAAGATGGATACATGTAGCAAGAATGGCACGTATAAATGACGAAGCCACCTTGACCATGATTCTATAAAACGTTTTAAAATTTTGTAAACAGAGAAATTTTATTTAACAAACTGTGACGCTAAAGACCGAGGTTACCGTGGTCTTTTCGTAGGTTTTTCTTTCCACGGATAACCTCCCCATTTATTGGGAATTTTTTATATTTTTCGTATTTTTTGTAAATACCCCAAACGTTTTGCGATGTTTTTTTTTTTTTTTTTTTTTTTTTTTTTTTTTTTTTTTTTTTTCATCGTTGTCCCCACTTTTGTTTTTTTTCTGCTTTGTTTTCGACCCCCTCGAAAAGAAAAACTCTACATTTGTATTTTGTCCCCTCTGTGTTGAGCCCTGTGTGGCTAATAAAGAAACCTATCTATCTATCTATCTATCTATCTATCTCTTCTCACGGACGTGCTGTCACATCGGCTGCGAAGGTAAACGTTTATTTGACCTTTTACTGTCCACATTTTGTTGGAATTTTTAAATAATTTTGTTGCGAAGCACCTAGGCTTCATTTGTGTGTATTTTCAAGGGCAGGAATTGACCCCCAGGGGCAGTTTCGGCCCTAGCAAAATACAAAAATTTCCTTCTTGACATTTGAAAAATGTCGAGAAACATAATTTTGGAACGCTTGTCTTGTTCTTTTGACAAGCATTTCCCGAGGCTTCAGATGCCAGAAGAGAAAAAAGAACAGAATAGCGCGTGCTCATGCAGTGACACGAACGCAGTTGCTATAAACGTCACAAAGACTGTGAGTACAGCTACTAACAGCCCTCTCACCACCACCACCACCACCACCACCACCACCACCACCAACACCAACAACAAAAACAAAACTGTAACCAAGGTTACAAAACCATGCGTGAAAACCGTCACAAATGTCTCTGACGTAAGCACCACTGCTGCTGACGCCATCATCACCACCAACGACAACAACAACAACAACAACAACAGCAACAACGACAACAACAACAACAACAGCAACAACAAGGAAGTAAAGTTATCGGCCGTCAGCAATGACACCATCACCTGTTCAACAAACTCTGCTGCCACTACCACCACCTTTGAACCAGGCAGTACATACACCAACATAAACAAAAATATCCAGAAGAACATGTCCGCCAGCACAACAAAAACAAATTTCGCAAATGCTCTAAAGGAAAAAAGAACAACAGTGACATTCACACAAAAACAAATAAAAGACACAAAATCCCTTCTTACGAAAGAAGGAGATGATGTCAGAATTAACATCCCAAAAGATATTATAGAAATGAAAAACAAAAAGTGCATCATTTATAAACTGGTAAACACAAAAACCAGACGTGTAGAAAATGTTAGCACAGATAAAATTGAAGTTTGTCTTAGAAAAATTTGGCCTTATCAGAATCATGTCACCTGGGGAAGGAAATTCGGAACGGTGCAAGTAAGGTTTCTGGATGAAAATTTAGCTAAACAATTTTCGACACTCTCTCTCCGCACAGATGACTTGGTAATGATACCGAGTTATCTAGGACAGAGAGTGACCAAAGTTATGATAAAAAATGTGCCATCGGAGGTGGACACCCAATGGCTGATATCGGCCGTGTGCCTGGAAATGGAGGAGGCAAATATTTTGGAGATTACGGTCGGAGAGGAAAAGAACTGGGGAGGGAAAAATCTGGAAATCCTTCTCCACATCACGGAGGAGGCTTCACAGAAAATTCCTCCAAACATTAGATTGGCAGAGGACCACAAGCTGTATGTGGTGGTAGAGGGCAGGCGACCTCGCTGTTACCTATGCAACAGCGAAGCACATCTGAAAAAGGACTGCCCTCTGGCCGCTAAACAAAAACAACAACAACAACAACAACAACAACAACAACAACAGAAGCAACTACCAAATACCCCCAACAGAAAAACCTTACTACCAACACCACCAGCAACGCAAAAAACAACAACAGAAATATCAGCAATAACCACAACAGAAAAGACAACAGAAACTGCAAAAACAGAAGAAAAAAAAGAAAATTCCAAGACTGCCTCTCCCTCCCCCATATCACATACACCACACACAAATAACAATCAGCCAACATCAATAAAAACAGCAACACAAACATTCACAGAAACACACACAGACGCACAACATTTGCCGTTACCTCTTTCTGACTCCTCAGAACTCCCATCATCCGATGAAGAGAGTGGGGAGGAGTGGAAAATAGCTACGAAAGGAAAGAGGAAGCGCAGTAAGAAGAAAACAAAACAAAATGCAAACACAAACAAAGCAGGGAGATTCACATCTCCCGAAAATACTACTAACACCAATAGTAATATAAAAAAAACAATGCTAACAGCAATAGACAGTACAAACACAGAGTTGATGAATTACATCAACTCTAAAACAAACATCACAAATAACGATATCAAAACCAACAACCACCCACGTACAACACCGCCAAAACACATTAAAATTATTCATGTAACACCAGCATTACACAACACAATAAAATCCCTCTACCCCAACTCGGTAGGGGGATTCCAGAAATATTTGTGCAAGAAATTGTACAATAGCCTCCTTGGTGAAAAATCCAAGGAGGAAACAAAACTTTCTAACGGCAAGTAACACTCTGTTCTTTTGTTTTGTGCTTTAAAGCACACGTATAAATAGAATCATGGTGAAGATTGGTTGTGTGAATGTGCGTGGCTTAGGGTCCCCTTGGAAACAAGGGTACCTCTTAAATGACATCAAGTCACACAATTTGGATATCATAGCCATTAGTGAGACCAGACTCCATGAACCGCGGGCCCTAAAGTCCATGTTTGGCGGACAGTTTAACATTTATTTTTCTCCCTGTCTGCCGAGGATGGGCGGTAGTGGCACGGCGGTTCTTTTTCGCAAGAGTCTGGATCTCCAAGTAAAGACGATATTTACGGACCCGGAGGGTAGACTGGTTGTCCTAGATGTGGACGGCAGCGATGGAGGCGCTTTTCGGTTGCTGGCAGTTTATGTGCCTCCTTTAACAGGTCGGTCAGACTTCTTTCGACGTCTAGAAGTATTCCTGGGAACGTCTCGTCCCTTACTTTTAGTGGGGGATTGGAATGCTACCTTGGACACGCATCTAGACTACGTGGGGAGTGACAAAAGTAGAAGGGGATGCAAAGGCCTCATAGACCTGCTCAGACGCTTCCAGTTGTCTGACAGGTACCGACTCGACCACCCAAATGTGCCAACGTGGACTTGGAGCAACCGCATTGGGTCGTCGAGATCGTATCTAGATAGGATAGTGTGTAGGACAAGAGATAGAGATAGTTTAGGATGTCCACAGTTCCACATAGTCAGCTACACGGATCACAAACTTGTGACGTGTACGCTAGACTTAGATAAGGCACATAGGCAGGGTCCCGGTTACTGGAAACTAAACGCGTCTTTCCCGTCGAGACAGGTTTTCAGAGACCGGATTAGCACGTTAGTAAAGAGGGCTTTGACGGGAGCCATCGTCAACAACAAATGGTGGTTTGCCCTCAAGAGAGCAGTGAGGGCGGAAGCAATAAGGTATAGCAGGGCACTAGCTGTAGAGAGGAACAGAGAAGAGGGGGAGCTAGTGATAAAGTTAGAAGAGGCATTGCGAAGTGGCATCGCATCCGACGTTTTAGCGGCGAGGTTGGCCCTCGACCAACACTTCAATGCTAAACACGAAGGGTGTGCTGTCAGGGCAAGGATGCGTGCTCTGAGGAATGAAGGTGTTGGAGCCGCACGAGAGGCCCGGGTGGCGGAGGCGCAGCGGGGTAACAGAGCCACCATCCGGTCTCTGGTAGACGAACAGGGGCGCGAATTGCTCGAGCCGAGCAAGATGTGCGAGGCGTTTCAGCGGCATTTTGCCCGACTGTTCGGGAGGAGTGGCGAGCGAGAAGGCAGGGTGGACTTTAGTGCCTACCTGCACAGCTTGCCACGACTCTCGGCAAGAGAGGCGGAGTGCTGCGAAGGGGTCATCACGGCGGAGGAGGTGAGGGACGCGATGGCGGGTTGCTCGACGGACAAATCTCCGGGTTTGGATGGTCTGCCCTACGAGCTTTACAACTGTATGCCAGACTTGTTTGGAGAAGTCTTGGCGGTCGTGTACTGCAACTGGCAGCAGAACGGGAGCATTCCCGGTTTTGTGAGCCGAGGAGCGGTAACGCTGCTGAAGAAAGATCCAAACAAGGGGGACGCCATAGATAACTTTAGGCCCATCACTCTGCTCAATGCAGACATGA
>NC_142938.1:5585841-5590841 GCF_046866305.1 Octopus bimaculoides | reverse complement strand
TCACTTCACTGCGGCCGTGCTGGAGCTCCGCCTTTTTTAGTCGAACAAATCGACCCCAGGACTTATTCTTTGTAAGCCTAGTACCTATTCTATCGGTCTCTTTTGCCGAACCGCTAAGTTATTATGGATTAGCTGAATCGTTAAAGTCCGTCGTATGTATGTATGTATGTATGTATGTATGTATGTATGTATGTATGTATTTATGTATGTACGTATGTATGTATGCATGTGTATGCATGTGTATGCTGTGTATATATATATATATATATATATATATATCTGTGTTTGTATGTCTGTGTCTTTGTGCTTGGGCCTGTCTCCAACTAACGCCTGCCAACCGGTGTTTGTTTGTTTACGTCCTTCTGAATTAACGGTTCGGCAAAAAACGACCGATAGAAAAAGAACCAGACCTAAGTTAAAAACATAAGTACTGGTGTCACTTTGCTTTAAGCCCTTGAAGGTGATGCCTCGGCATGGCCGCAGTCCAAAGTCTAAAACAAGCAAAAGATAAAAAGACAGGGAGGGTGAGAGAAAAATCGAAGAATTGGGGTAGATCGATTGAATTGGTCACAATTATTTCACTGGCACTTCATTCTATAAAAGCTGAATTGTTGAAAGGCATAGTCGATCTCGGCGGGATTTGAACTCAGAACGTACAGCGGAGAAAATACAAAGATGGAACTTTGTCTGACACTTTAACGATTCAGCTAATCCATAATAATAGTTTCTTGTGTTGGCAAAAGATACAAATAATGCTGAACGTGACGATAATGTGGGTGATGATAATGCGTAATGATGATGGAGATTATTTTGGTGAATATGATAAAGACCATGATGATTATTATTTCGAATTTTGACAGAAGGCCTTGGAAGGCGGATTGTCGATTACATCGACCCCAATGCGTAACTGGTACTCCGAAAGGAAAAAAAAACAAGGCAAATTGGACCTCAGCAGAATTTGAACTCAGAACATAGCGGTAGACGAAATACCGCTAAGTATTTCGCCCGGCGTGCTCACGTTTCTGCCAGTTCATTGCTTTAATAATAATAATAATAATAATAATAATAATAATAATAATAATAATAATAATAATAATAATAATAATAATAATAATAATAATAATGGTTTCATATTTTGGTACTATGTTAGCACTTTTGAGGGGAGGGGAAAGTCGATTACATTCATCCCAGTGTTCAATTGGTACTTATTTTATTGACCCCCAAAGGATGAAAGGTAAAGTCGACCTCGGCGGAATTTGAACTCAGAACATACGGAGGCGGACAAAATGCTGCTCTGTATGTACCTCGACGTACGAACGGTTCTGCCAGCTCGCTGACTTCATATAATAACGACGGACTCTTCCCGTCGAAAATGGCTGTTTTATATTTTCTATACTGCCTGAATTGCGAATGCTTTACCAGCAGATGTCTTGAATCTGAGAAAGTAACCAAAGACATAACGAGGCACACTGAACCAGTGAAAATATACAACTAAACAGCAGTGACGTAATCACTTGTTGTGACCCAAAAGCTGTTCAGAAGCATAACCAGATATTATGAATTAGCGAAACTATAGAAATGTAGAGCAACTTAATCAGATATCTTGAAGCAGAAGAAGTTAACTGGAATATGTATCCATCTAGAATATACATTTTATACAGTAATATTAGCAGATGTGTTGAACCAAGAAAAATAACTAATGATATAACCAGATACGTTCAAGCGACGTAGCGAAAAAATATTAAGTTGGCAGATAAATTCGTTGGGTCTTTTCCATCTTATTTTAATCCTTTCCAATGTTATATGAATCAACATGAAAAATATTTTTATCGTAGAATTTTATATTTTATTTTAGCTGTTCTTTCTCTACAATTTTTGTTTATCGTTTTTGAAATTTGAATAAATTTTACTTCTTTTTCAGGCATATGGCGTTGAAGTGACCAGTTGCAAGCAAAAGGACGAATTTATGTGAGAAACAACAGTAGAACTGAACAGTAACGAAATACCTTGAAGCGTTTGGAATATATATTCAGCCAAAATATTTATTCTTTAAAGTAACATAAGCAGATACCTTGATCCAACGAAAATAACCAACGATATAACCAAATACAGTCAACTAACGTAGCGATATCATACAACTGTACAGCAACACAATCAGATACCTGGTACTAACGAAGAAATCTAAACCTATCAGCTGGTGCTTAATCTGTTAGAAACGGCAGCAATTATCCCTTAAATAACGTCTCACAGCTTAGAAAAAGATCATAAGATGAAGTTCTAGATAATCCACATCTGGAGAAAGATAACAAAAAATACAAAAGAAATGTGGTCATTGCTTAAATACTTTTCATCACAAGTGTACAAGACTGTCCTGACGTGTTTAATCCTATACACAAGCGATTTTGAAATTCCATTTAAGAACGATTCTTCACATTGCTGCAAGGGCATACCTCTTTGGTATGATGTGTAATCATTTAAATCGATTCAAACACTGAACTGTATTTAAGTTATTAACCCCGGAGGAACAGAAGAAGACGTAAAATCCGGTGAGATTTGACCTGAGATTGTTAAAGTTATGTAACTAATTACTTCAAGGCATTCTTTTATCCTGCTAGTCTCATTCTGACATTCATAATGGTAAAATGATAATGATTTATTTTTCCACTGACTAAAGCTACAAAGAGTTAGGAAATCCTCCTGGAAAGTTCTCATAACGTTTCGTTCCATTCTGCTAGAAATACCATCTAAAGGTCCATTAAATAGCTAGAATCTTAGAAAAAATGGAAGGATTCATTGACTTGTGTTGCCATAGATACATTATTCTGAAAAGAAAAGCAGGTCAGTCACGTTTGGAACGTCTTTGATCATAGATTTCATCGAACAGCGCTGACCTGAAATCTGCCTTTATTTAACCCTCGGGTATCCTTGGAGGAATTTACGTTCTTGCAGACACAGGGGTTTAGAAATCTTCGATACCCCACTGCGCTGTTTCCTACAACCGCAACTAACTAAATGTGGTTGCTTCTTTTTCTCCGTCCCCACCTCCAATCACGGAAACCCTGTCAGAAAGTTCATGGGTGCTTTTGTCTTTCCTTCTATAACGGAGAAAAATCAATGCCAATACCTGCAGCAATAACGACCTCAGAGATGTCGAGTGTCCACAGTTACATGTACCCGAGAAAACCGTGTGGAAAGAAACTACACTTGACGCAATATTACAGTTTTTCTGAGAGGAAAAAAACCCGCCCCTTTAATTGCATTTCTGTCATTCAATATTTGAATGGTTGAAGTAAAGTTAATAATGGTGTAACAATGAAATTAAAAAGAGGGAAATAAAGGAGACTTCAATGATGAAAATCAAATAAAAGAAGGGACATAGACGCCCACCCATACACCTACACACGCACAGATTCTGCCTATAACACCTATACATATCTGCATGCATGCATACATACATACATATATACATACATACATAAGCACGTACATACGTACAAACACACATATTCATACATATATAAATACATACACACATGTATACAAACATACATACAAACATATATATATCTATACATAGATAAATGCATACATAAATTCATACATACATACATAAATACATACATATATATATACATATATACATATATAAATGCATACATACATGCATAAACGCATATATGCATATATGCATACATACATACATATATACATGCGTACATGCATACATACAAACACACATAAATGCATAGATATATAAATATATGCATACATAAATACATACATATATAAGTACATACATGCATGCATACATACATTCATACATACATACATTCATACATACATACATACATTCATACATACATACATACATAGATACATACACATGCATACATGGAAGCACTCAAAGACGAGGGAAATTGCGAGGAATTATTAACCATTAACAGCTACAGCAAAAAACTCATTAAGAGTTTCATATGATGACAACTATTCACCACGTAAGTCTTTGACTTTGTGTGTGTGTTGTTAAGCGGTAGTAGTGATGGACAAACGCGAACACATACGCACGCATACACAGGCACACACGCACATATACGATGGATTTTCACATACTGTCCACCAAATTCACTCACAAAGCATTGGTCGACCTGAGACAAATAGTAGAAGACTCCTCCAAGGCGCCACGAAGTAGGACTAAACCGGTAACCAACTGGCTGCAAAGCGAACCTCTTATGCACGTAGCTATAATATGTACTGATCTATATTTTCCAGCTTGTCAAAACCATATCTATCAGGGTCTCAAATATAATATAGTACGAATTTCTTCTAATCTACTTGAAGACAAACCAGATACGTTTGGTAATGTCTATAATGTACTGCATGATCATGAGCGGGTGGTTGGAGTTTTGTGGTAATAATATTTGCCTGTTTTATCTTCTAATATCTAATATTAAATCTTTATTTTGATGTCTGTTTAATATACAATTATATAGTAAATTTTAAATAAATTCTAAAAAAAACAAAACTAAACAATGTTGATATGTGTTATGATCATTTGTCTAACTTATGTCCGTTCATGTTACTGTGTCAAGCGAGAAAGTTGTTGCTGTAAAAGCCGATGCGAGAGAATCTCCGAAACAGTCGATGTAGGATTTATAATCCGACTAAGTCTGAAGTCTCTGCTCCGTCGTAACTTACCATAGATATACTGTTTGCTTGTGTCTTGCTCAACCCAGACAGGATATATATATATATATATATATATATATATATATATATATATATATATATATATATATATATATATATATATATACATATATATATACACGTATATATATATATATATATATATATATATATATATATATATATATATATATATATATATATATATACATATATATATATACACGTATATATATATATATATATATATATATATATATATATATATACACACATATATATATACACGTATATATATATATATATATATATAT
>NC_142938.1:5555841-5575841 GCF_046866305.1 Octopus bimaculoides | reverse complement strand
CGTACATCGCGTCCGTCATCGAATACCGCCTGACCGTCGTGCCTTGTCCCGATCGCGCCATCACCGAAATGGAGCGCATCCTCTTCCGCTTTTTGTGGAAAGGAAGCGTTCCGATGGTGAGGCGATCCGTTTGTTGCCAACACCCGCTGAAAGGAGGGCTGGGCATGCCGTGGTTGATGATGCGCAGACATTCGCTGAGACTGCGACATCTCCGGCTCTACGTAGACGACGGTGAGCAGGTGTGGTCGCCGTTTGTGCGACGCGCTTTCCCGCAGCTCGTCTCCATGACCGAGCTGCAGTCGTGGATCAAAAAGAGGCCGAGGAATGGCGAATGGCACCGTGAGTGTCGCGTTGCTCTGCAACAACTTTGCCGTCCCGGGTCGACCTTGAGCGGCTGCATCACAACGAAGTCATTCTATAGGGGATTAGTGGAGGGCAGGTACGACGACGATCTCGGGGCGAACCTGGGCGTCGACGAGGAATACCTGACCCGCCTGTTCAAGACGACTTTCGGGCCGGGACCTATGGACAACTTCCAGAGATCCCTGGCCTGGCAGTGTTACCGAGAGGCGCTACCCGTTCGGGATAAGCTCTATAGACACGGCTCGCGAAATGCGGGGCCGACCTGCCCGAGATGCGGTCAGAGCGATGAAACCGTTCTGCACGCACTCGTGCAGTGTCCAACCATTTCGGAGCTGTGGGCTTATGTCGAACGACTGCTGTCGCGTGTGGGACGAGTCGGTTTATCAACCGAGTCTATCGTCAATATCGTCACGCCTCCTTCCTTTAAACGGGAAGGAAGAGCTGTATTTATCGTACTTGTGGCTATGGCCAAAGAATGCATCTGGTGGACGCGTCTGAAAGGATTAGAGACAAATACTTTCCTCTCTGGTCAATCTCTCATCAACTTTTTCAAGTATCACTTGAAAAGGAAGGTGAGAGTAGAGAGGCAAGTGTTGTCTAGCAAATGTTTCGAAAAAAGATGGATACATGTAGCAAGAATGGCACGTATAAATGACGAAGCCACCTTGACCATGATTCTATAAAACGTTTTAAAATTTTGTAAACAGAGAGTTACTCACGTTTCTTGCTTAAATAAAAGAAATTTTATTTAACAAGCTGTGACGCTAAAGACCGAGGTTACCGTGGTCTTTTCGTAGGTTTTTCTTTCCACGGATAACCTCCCCATTTATTGGGAATTTTTTGTATTATTTCCTATTTTTTGTAAATACCCCAAACGTTTCGCGATGTTTTTTTTCATCGTTGTCCCCACTTTTTTTTTTTTTTTTTTCTGCTTTGTTTTCGCCCCCCTCGAAAAGAAAAACTCTACATTTGTATTTTGTCCCCTCTGTGTTAAGCCCTGTGTGGCTAATAAAGAAACCTATCTATCTATCTATACATACATATATATATATATATATACAGGAATATAAATAAAACATAAAAAACAGACAGTGTTGGAACTCTTTTAAACAAAATAATATATTCCTCTATACACAATCATACAAAAAAACCCACCTTTTTTGTATTTATTTTTACTCGCATATATATATATATATATATATACATATATATATATATGTAATGGAGAAATGATACAAAATGTATAAATAGATGATGAGTAACGCACCGGCACTATCGATTACCTGTTGTTATCCGTATATATATACGTATACACACACACACATATATATATATATGTATGTATATGTATATATGTATATATGTATATATATATATATATATATATATATATATATATATATACATATATATATACGTGTGTATATATATATATATATATATATATATATATATATATATATATATATATGTATATATATATATATATATATATATATATATATATATATATATATATATAGATATAGATATGTATGTATGAATATATGTATATATATATACATGCACTCACACATATACCCATATATATAAATGTACATATATATATATATACACTTATACTTACATACATATGTGTATGCATACACATAACATATCCACACCCACATATATACGTGCACAGACATATACATATACATGCAACAAAGCGCCCCCCACCCCCACATATACGCACATACATGAACACACACACGCATGTATATATACACACAGAGTACTGGATAAATGTATTTGGCTCAAAACAACATACTTGACTTTGGTAAAACCATACGATCACCGCCACCACTGCCGTCGTTGCCACCGACTCCGCCACCGACTCCGCCACCACCAAAAAACCCTCCAATCCTCCACCCCTTAAGGATACGTAATTAATCTGGACACATGCTATTATAAACTTTATATTGAACTTCATGCCAAATAAATTTGAATAAATATAGAATAAATACAGCAGTAAAAAAGGCTGTATAAATACGCCACACTAAAATTCTTCACGCTCCAATAAACACAAATTAACTTTTATACTTACATCGCCGCTTGTTCATTGCAACGAAGCACTGAAAGTGGTGTTTTATTTATTTGTTTTTGCCTATTCTTTTTTTTTTGGGGTGTGTGTTTTGCCTGATATTTTAAAATTTCTTGTTCACGTCTCTTCTCCTTCTCCCACACCTTCCCTTCTGTCTCCGGCTCTTCTTTTTCTTCTTCTTCTTCTTCTTCTTCGCCTTCATTTTTCGTTCTTTGTCGTTTTCCTTATCTCTTCCTCCCCACCTCTCCTCCCCCTCTGCCTCCTCCACCACTGCTTCCTCCACCTCTTCCTCCTCCACCTCTGCCTCCTCCTCCTCCTCCTCCTCCTCCTCCTCCTCCTCCTCCATGTAGGAAATCCTTGTGTATCACCAGCATGTATTTCTGAGCCACGATCATTTCTGCCCCTTGGCTTGTATACTTCACATCCCTGGGGTAAGCGAGGACTGAATTAGTTCCCCTCTCTCGGGTCTGCGATGGACCGGCGTCCCATCCAACGGGGGGAATATATACGATATGGAAACCGGAAAATCGGGAAACCGGCCCTTGTGAGTCGGTATGACTCGGCAAGGAAACTTTACCTTTTCCTTTACCATGGTAGACATCCGAAATGAAGCTGTCCAGAATCCTTGCCACAACTATCTTTATCTTCAAAACGACAGACTCTGATCTTCTTCAGCATGGGAGCAACCACATTTTGTGTGAATCAACAAATTAATTGAAATAATTATCGAAAAGTGTTGGATACAGTGGAATATTATTCATTGAGCGGTGAGTCTCTACAAATCGCAGCTTGTAGGTTCAAATGACTGAAATAACTAAAAGGAATAAAAAAAAAAAAAAAAAAAAAAAAAAAAAAAATATATATATATATGCATATACATATATGTATGTACATAAATGTATGAAGAATGTAGATATAAGCGAATATATATATATATGTGTGTGTGTGTGTGTGTGTGTGTGTGTGTGTGTGTATCCTGATTCGTACGTGTTTGTGTAGCTGCTATTGTCTTTTTTTTTAAAAATTTAGTATGAGCTTTCAATATGTGTGATAGTTGTACGAAGGAAAAAAAAAACACCTCTACAACTAATTCGTTAATAATGAGAAAATTACTCGAGTAAACACAAGCCGAACTCCCGCAGCAGTATTTTTTAAATGTGGGTTATAACTTCTCATCTCTCGAGTTCGCTGTTCAATAAATTGTAAATGGCCTTTGGAGGTCTGAATACTCTTATAATTTTCACTATCGTAGATAGTTTGAAAATCAGATTTAAATTTGGGGCAAAAGGTGAAATAGTCAATTAACACAATGCGTTTACGTTATTTTATTATTTTGTCTTCTCACAAATTTTCCCGTTTGTATCACACATTAAGGATACCCACTAACTCTAAAAGATCAGGTAACAAAGAGTAGGAAGAAAGATGGGTTTCACATTTTGATGTAAGGCTAACGTTTTTAGGGGAAGGGTAAGCCGATTACAACAACCCAGTGCTCAACTGGTACTGGTTTTATAGATCTCAAAAGGATAAAAGGCAAAGTCAATCTCGATGAAATTCGAACTCAGAACGTGAAAATGGACGAAAAGCCACCACTTATTTTGTCCGACGTGCTAACGATTCTGCCAACGTGCCGCTTTATCTACCAGACATTTTAGCACAAAGCAAAACAAACTGTATTTTAGACAAGTCTGAGAATTTTCTCTCGGGTCTCTTTCCGCAGCGAAAGATATTATCACGTCTGAATACATGTTAAACATGATTTTACATGAATATATTTTATTCTACGCGACAGATTCGGTTTGGAAAATTTCGCTGCGACATCTTTTAGAGCAAGAAACTTAGTAAAAGAACCACTAACAGAACCACTAATCAGACACATACACAGGAATAGAGATAAGAGAATTAGAGCAGACACATAGAGTCTTTTTCAAATACTTATAAACAAATGAACCGTGCAAAGTGTACATTAGACAGATGAAACGATAAGGTTTGGAAGGAATATTCTAGACACATGATATAATTACTTGAAAGGGAGATTAACGCCAGGTATAAGGTAATAACTAACAGTTTATTAGCTGACTGAGGAATCTGTTATGGTATTCTCAACTGGAAGTTAAGTGAATTAGCAAGACTACATAAAGAAAAACAAGGCTAATAATGATGGCATTTGACATAGATCACAGAGAAACCAGAGAGTGAATGACAATATTTACCACGATCTTGGGAGTTTAATGGTGTTACTAAATTAGAAAACTGTTATGAAATATACGACAACCAAAGCATCTAGGAAAGGATAAAACAAAATTTATACAAATAGATACAAAAAAAAAATGTCCAAAAAAAACACAAAAAAAAACCAACTATGTTTTCTTCTGTCTGCAGAGAAGCTATTCTCAGGTAACGGACAGTTTTGAAGAAATGAAGAAACAACGACGACGATGACGACGACGACACAGACAACAGCAGTAACAACAACAACAACAACAAAAGCACCATCAATAACAAGACTGGCCAATTAAACCCAGGAGGGGAATACAAAATACTGTTAAAAACGTATTCTTTTATTCTTTTATTTGTTTCAGTCATTTGATTGCGGCCATACTGCAGCACCGCCTTTTAGTCGAGCAAATCGACGCCAGGACTTATTCTTCGTAAGCCTAGTACTTATTCTATCGGACCCTTTTGTCGAACCGCTAATTTACGGGGGACGTAAACACACATAAAAAGCATCGGTTATCAAGCGATGTTGGGGGGGGGAGGGATAAACATATATATACACATTCATACATACATATGTATATATATATATATATATATATATATATATATATATATATATATATGCAGAGAGTGAGTGTGTGTGTGTGTGTGTGTGTGTGTGTGTGTGTGTGTGTGTGTGAGAGAGAGAGAGAGAGAGAGAGAGAGAGAGAGAGAGAGAGAGAGAAAGAGAGTTACTTATAACCACTTGATAGAATTCAATGTACTTCTGCTTTAGAGTTAAGCCTCTTGGGTGAATTCAGAGGGTAAAAAATCAATAAAAGCATGACAGGCTAATGCAGTCAGGCTAAGGGCTCCGAGGAAGCTATAGGATGTTGCACAAGAACTCAGCTGTGAGCCCACTGATTGTTGTAAAAGAAACAGCTGCCAGCTAACGAATGTGATTATGTAACTGCTCTTCAGTTATCACTTCCAAATTTTTCTCTATCTATCTATCTATCTATCTATCTATCTATCTATCTATCTATCTATCTATCTGTCTATCTATCTATCTATCTATCTATGTGTATGTATGTTTGTGAATATATATATAAATCCACAAGAATGTATATATATATATATATATATATATATATATATATATATATATATATATATGTATACACACACATATAATATACACACGCACACTTATGCACATGTGTATACAGCGAGTTTATTTTGCTTTTTATATACCAACATCTTAAGCCAAATCTAATAAGTTGCGAGGTTTAATTGATGTGCTTGTGTGTGTGTGTGTGTGTGCATGCATACATACGGATGGTGCATGTTGTGTCTACATGTTCGGCTTTAGCCAACCCATACATATCCACTTTCTCTCCTATATATATATATATATATATATATATATATATATATATATATATATATATATATATATATATATATATATATATATATATATATATATATATATATATATATATATATATATATATATATATATACCTATACATATATACACACACCTATATATATATGCACACACCTATATATATATATAGGTATACGTGCTCTACTATGTATACATTATCAGTACGTATGCCAAAATTGTGATTGTGTGTATACTCCTTTGAAAATCACCTTTGTCAATTAAACGTTTTCATTCGCTATGCTACCGTGTCTTAGCAACGGCAACCGATTGAAAGCAATGATCAAAAGGACAGCAGCAATAACAAGCCACAACAACAACAACAGCAACAACAATAACAACAAGAAGCAGCAACAACGCGATTAAACGCCGTCACATTCCCATCGGTTATAAGACGTCATCTCATCAAACCAACACCTTTTCCTTTCAGTAACTACCTGCCCGCCTGCCCGGCAACATCCTGCCGAACACCTTACACTATCTTAAAAACACTACTTGAGAAAACAAGGTGAACAAATGTGATGCCAACCTCACCACTTTGGACACACAACGCCAAAGTTTAGTAATAAACACTGCAACCATCACTGGTTGCGGTCGTAGAATGGGTGGAAAGAAGCTTACTTACAAAGCATATGGTTGCGCGTTCAGTCCCGCTGCGTGGCACCTTCAGTCACCTTCAGCAAGTGTCATCTACTATAGCCATGGGTTGACAAAGACATTGGGTATGAGTCGATTTGGCAGACGGACACTGAGAGAAGCCTCTCATATATATATATATATATATATATATATATATATATATATATAAGCATATATTCTTTATTTCTTCTATTTGTTTCAGTCATTTGACTCTGCGGCTATGCTGGAGCACAACCTTTAGTCGAAGAAATCGAACCCAGGATTTATTCTTTGTAAGCCTAGTACTTATCCTATCGGTCCCTTTTGCTGAACCGCTAAGTTACGGGGACGTAAACACACCAACATCGTTATCAAGCGATGGTGAGGGTACAAACATAGACACATAAAAAAAACACACACACATGCAGGCACACACACACACACACATGCAGGCAAACACACACACACACATGCAGGCGCACGCACGTACGCACACACACACACACACACACACACACACACACACACACACACACACACACACACACACACACACACACACACATACAGTAAGCTTCTTTCAGTTTTCGTCTACGAAATCCACTCACAAGGCTTTCGTCCGCCCGAGGCTATACTAGAAGACACCTACCCAAGTTGCCACGCGGTGGGACTGAACCCGGAACGATCACCATATCACCACCACCAACAAGATCAACAACACCGCCACAAGCATCACCAAGAGCAGCAGCAACACCAGCAGTAACACCAGCAGCAACACCAGCAGTACTACGACGACGACGACGACCACCACCACCACCATCACCGCCGCCGCCGCCACCGCCACCACCACCATTACTATCCTAACTATCAATCGCAGCAGAAATCACTAGCCTCAACTTCGCAACTACCACGATACCCACCAATAAACCGCCATTACTATGACGAGAACAAATTTCATCACTAACATTATAAAATATCTCCACCAACAGCAAACACAAAAGTAAACAGCAACAACAACAACAAGAAGAAGACAACGATAGGACCAACAAGACAACAACAACAACAACAACAATAGGCCTACCCCTCTCTACCCGTGTACACACACCGCATTAAACAAAGTTGTGAACTGTGCACCATTTTTCCAAAATGTCTAACAACTAATTAGCCATGAAATCGCTGTTTACAGATGTCGCTGATAATTCGGTGACTAGCGTTGGCTCGGTTTATAGCGACTGTTTTTGGTTTATGCGTATATCTGTTGTTTTAAATTGCGTACATACATATATATACACACACATACGTACGTACATACATACATACATACATACATTCATACATACATACATACATACATACACATATACTTATATACGTTCATACATACATATTTACATGCAAGTATAGGTATATAGAAAGATATATATGCTTATATATATATATATATATATGTGTGCGCGCGCGTGTGTGTGTGTGTATATGTATAATGGTTATAATGTTTATATATACATATATGTATGTATATGTGTGTGTGTGTGTGTGTATCTATGTATAATGCTTATAATGTTCATATATACATATATGTATGTATATGCGTGAGTGTTGGTGTATTTATATAATGCTTATAATGATTATGTGTGTGTGTGTGTGTGTGTGTGTGTGTGTGTAAGTGCATATCTTACTCGACATCGATTTCAATTAAACTTAAGGAGGTGTCTTATATGAGCGTGCGTGTATGTATATGTATGTATATATATATATATATATATATATATATATATATATATATATATATATATGCTTTATTTATATAAAGCATATTACTCTACCTCTGGTATTTGAGTACTCTTTTTTCCACCTTGTTGCACATTTCATGTGCTTACTCCGGTATATATAGATATATATAGACTTAGGAATAATAATAATAATGATAATAATAATAATAATAATAATAATAATAATAATAATAATAATAATAATAATGATAATCCTTTCTATTACATCGACCCCAGTAATCAGCTGGTATTTAATTTATCGACCCCGAAAGGATGAAAGGCAAAGTCGACCTCAGTGGAATTTGAACTCAGAACATAGCGACGGGCGAAATACCGCTAAGCATTTCGTCCAGCGTGCTAACGGTTCTGCCAGCTCGTCCCCGAACTTCGACAAAATAATGAACTCAATAAAGACCTGAAGAATTACAATGGTTTGTATGTTTATTGTTTTTATTTATTTTTCTAGAATTCGAGGATTCGTATGGCCGGTCACTCGGTTTCCATGGCGTAGATGCGATCAAGATCACAAGATTCTCTTGAACGGGACCAAACCTTTGAGAAGAAAAACTTCTGAAAACCTTATATCTGTGAACGCAACAAACAAAGCAAAAACAAAACAAAAAGAATCAAAATTAAAAAGTAACAACAAAAATAAAACAATTCAAAACAATAACTCAAAGTGTTTTCTATGAATTTAAACTATAAGAAGAATACGTCCACACAGGACTTTTCTAACGTTTGGCACATGATTTGTCATATTTGTTACTTCTCTACATTCCAAGATGGAAGACCTTGCTTCCTTATTTAGCGAGCAGTTGCTATTTTATTGGCGAAAGCTAAAAAAAGGAAGAGAGGAGAAACACGCATACATTCACAGAGATTAAGTTTTACCAGCAAATGTGAACAGCTCATTGACATTCCAAATACATTCGCTATTACGTGATTAGACTTTCAATGTCGTACCTATACTTAATGGTGCATTTAGTTACGTTAGCAAACTTTCAGGCAGCATTCATGAAAAGCTGAGTTTCTCAAGCAATGAAAGAAAGGGCCACTTAATACAAGCGATGTAAATTTATTCCGTAAAGTGGACATTAACGCTATGAATGCCTTCTCTAACGTTCAGAATAACAAATCTACATTGTAATGGTTGCCAAAAAGTTTCTGTGAAGGGAAATTTCTTCTTTCGTATACACCAGTCCCTTCTGTTCCGAAGAAATTCAAAGAATGAAGTTAAGAAAGCAAAAAAAAAAAAAAAAAGAATATAAAACCAAAAATAACAAACAAACCAGAAACAGAACTGAGAAAAAAAACCTACACAACAGTAAACCAATTGTGCCATACATATTGAGTTTATTCCAATTTTAACGTTGCACAGAAAAAGCCAAAAAAAAACACGAAATAATTTAGTTACTCAGTACAAACGCAATAAATCTAATATTGTTATGTTGGATTGAAAGCAAGGATCATATATTAGTCCTTAAATTTACGGTAATTCAGTCCCCCAAGCTATTTGTGAAAGATCTACAACAGGGAATCGTCAACTTCGGTTTAATATCTTACGCTACGCCAGACGGTGTTTTCATATACACATAATTTGCTCAATTTGTTTCAGTGAAGTCACGTGGCTTAGTGGTTAGAGCATTCGGTCCACGATCGTGAGTTCGGTTAACAGCGAATTTGTAAATTCTCACTATATATATATATATATATATATATATATATATATATGGTGGTAAGGTAAATAGCAACGCCTGAAAATCTGATGACGAGTTGGACACATTGATAATATTAGGTGAACGACCTAATACGGACAATCGGTAGAAACGATGGAATAACACGATATTCTTTGTAAGTGTATCTCCATTTTCTCCAAATCATAGCTCCGAGCTGGCTAATTTTCATTCGTTTCTGAGCAATAGCGAAAATTGGCTTGTTAAATAATTGATAGAATATCTGCGAAATATTCGTCCTATCGATTTATCTAACTCTTCTGAGAGTGCGTGTATGTTACACACACACACACACACACACACACACACACACACACAGAAATATATATATATATATATATATATATATATATATATATATATAATATATATATATATATATATATATATATATTTCTGTGTGTTCATATATATATATATATATATATATATATATATTTCTGTGTGTTCATATATATATATATATATATATATATATATATATATGTGTGTGTGTGTGTGTGTGTGTGTAAATATTTAGCTATCTATAATATATATATAGGCACAGGAGTGACTGTGTGGTAAGTAGCTTGCTTACCAACCCCTTGGTCCCGGGTTCAGTCCCACTGCGTGGCACCTTGGGCAAGTGTCTTTTATTATAGCCCTGGCCCTTGTGATATATATACATATATACATGTATGTATGTGTGTGTATATGTTTGTGTGTCTGTGTTTGTCCCCCCAACATCGCTTGACAACCGATGCTAGTATGTTTACGTCCCAGAACCTTATCGGTTCGGCAAAAAAAAAGGATAGAATATGTACTAGGCTTACAATGAAAAAGCTCTGGGGTCGATTTACTCGCCTAAAGGCGATGCTCCAGAATGGCGGCAGTCAAATGACTGAAACAAGTAAAAGAGTATATATGTGTATACATACACACACACACACACACACACACACACACACACACACACACACACACACATACCTGTCTATCTATAATACGTACATATTTTCTCTTTACACACATATATATATATATATATGCGTATAAAACAAGACGAAATTAAACATTTATTCATACTCATGATTATTTTTATATCTGAATGCATGTAAATGTACACACACACACACACACACACACACACACACACACACACACACACACACACACACACACACACACACACACACACACGTACAAACATATATGTATGTATATGTATAATAAGTAAGCATATATGTATGTACTGAACCATGACTGATAAGACTTCATTGTTTAACTTCATTTAATCAATAACACTCGTAGAATGACATTGAAAACCTAAGTGCATCGCTTCCAACTGTGTATTCAAATCACACCATGCCATTTACGACACGTGTGTACGCAGTTACCGCCGCACTCACAGGCACACAATCGCTTTGATATGCACTATAATGTATATATGTGCGTGTGTCTGTGTGTACATATACATATTTTTGTATACATATATATATCTATATGTATATTATATATATATATATATATATATATATATATAGTTCAAAAAAACAATAACAAAAAAACAAAAAAACAACAAAGTGAGGACGTGATATGGATAGTATTATTGGACGCTCAGGAAAGGAAAGAGAGAGTGTATATATATATATATATATATATATGTATATGTATAGGTATGTATGTGTGTATGTGTATATTTTGGGAGATGTTATATATATATATATATATATGCTTACTCCGGTATATATATATATATATATATACATACATATATAAAAAATGATCATGTATAAATATTCAGTTTTTTTTTTGACATGCACGCATATATACGTATATATAGAAAATATATACATATCATAGAATGATATTTATACACACACACACACACACACATATATATACTTGCATAGACACATATAAGCATATACATATGTAAATGCGAATATACATATATGTGTCTTTGCGTACAAGGCTCCAGTTGTGTCACTTGCATGTGTGAGTGCGTAAGTACGTGCGAAGTGGAACGTGATTGTTAGCATGTGTACATGTGTGTGTTCTTCGTATCTTCTGTATGTATATGTGTGCGTAATTTCTTAGATGCATGATACAGACGCACCGACACACCCACCCACCCACACACACAAACACACACATATAGAATATAACTACGCATATGTTTAAACGCATGGAATTCTATATATAATTAAATTTATTTCGTAAATATATATACTATAGAAAGGAACTTTTGTGACAAAAAATAATAATGATAACAAATACAAAACTAAATAAACAAAGAAAAAATCTGCAAACAATACGAGTGAAAAAATACAAACAACTAAAAGTTGGTTTAGCTAGTGTGTATGTGTGACATGTTATTTCCCTCAAAAATCTAACTTTTTTCACTAAAGAGTGTTTTTTGGTTAAATATGTTTTTTTTTCTATGTATAAAGAGTGTTTTCTGTAAAGATTGTGTTATTCTTGTGTATGGTTGCTTAAAAAATTGCTTAAGGTGTGAAAAAATACGAATAAAAAAATTTTTTTTCGGTATAGGTAAGAAGGATTTTCAAAAAAAAATTCAATTACGTATATTGTTCATTCTATGTATGTATGTATGCATGCATGTAGGTATGTATGTATGTATGTATGCATGTATGTATGTATCAATGTATATGTACGTATGTATGTATATATGTATATATATATATATAAGTATGTATGTATATGTATGTATATAAATGTATATATATATATGTACATACATTCCTTACCTATATATACGTATGTATATAAATAATGCATGTATGTATTTAAACCTGTGTCTATCTATCTGTATATGTACACACAGGCATACAAACACATGTGTGTAGACATATGTGCACATATATATCCACATATGAGTATATGTGAGTGCATAATACATGTGCACGCGCATACATATACATATGCATATGTATACATATGCATATGTATATACATACATGTATATTTGTATATTGACGTAAATATATATACGTATACATGTTTTCATTTTGATCATATATATATATATATATATATATATATATATACGCATGCTGAGATATATATATATATATATATATATATATATATATATATATATATATATATATATAGAGAGAGAGAGAGAGAGAGAGATAGATAGGTAAATAAATAGATAGATAGTATGAGAAGGTCGTGCGTGTGTTTGTGTGTTTCTCGTATATGTAATATAGCAAATTGAATATTTTCGATCAACCGAAAATATTTTAGAAGAGAAAAACAATCTTAGGGGTGTTTACGATCGAGAGACAAGAAGCAAGGTAGATAAATCTTTGTTTTGACCGAAGCCTGTTAATTACTACACATCCGATGTATGCATATGTGTGTGTTTATATATATATATATATATATATATATATATATATATACACACACACACACACACACACACACACACACACATATTTATATCGGTGATTTCAACTCACAGCATTCGCTTATTAAACATTCATAACTGGAAATAATAAATAAAATTGAATATTAAGTATTTATGGAAATCTGATTTACTGTCGGGAGACTTTTGATCAACCATCTATAAACGTGTGTGTGTGTCTATATATAGTGAAGGCGCATAGCTCACTGGTTAGAGCGTCGAGCTAACGACCGTGAGTTTGTGACCGGGTTGCGTGTTGTGTTCTTGAGCAAGACAATTTATTTCATGTTGTTTCCAGTTCATTCGTCTGTAGAAACGAGTTGTGAGATCACTGATGCCAAGCTGTGTCGGCCTTTGCCTTTCCACCATCAGTGGTGTGGAGAGGGGAGGCTGGTATGCATGGGCGACTGCTGGTCTTCCATAAACAACCTTGCCCAGTCTTGTACCTGGGAGTGTAACTTTCTAGGTGCAATCCCATGGTCTTTCGTGACGGAAGAGGGTCTCCGCATATATATATATAGTTGAAATTTACAAAAAAAAAAAAAACACAAGACGAAGACAGGTGTATATAAACAGCAATATATATATTGTCGTGTGTGTGTGTGTGTATGTGTGTGTGTATCTTTGTGTTTGTCTGCCCCTCCTCTTCAAACCGGTGCTGTTTTTGTTTATGTCCCTATAATTTAACTCTCCATTAAAAATGACCGGTAGAATTAAGTACATTGTTTATCTACATCACTGAAGGCGGCGCCCCAGTATTGCTGCAGTCCAATGACTGAAACAAGTAAAAGATAAGAGACATGAAAATCAAGTTAGAAAAATAGTGAATGTCATTTTTGTATTTAGACGTTTGAGGAGGTTTTTACACAGATTTACTCGCCTTGAGACACACAGAGGGATGTTTATGTTGGGGGTTCCGCCTTGAAAGCTTAACCACCAAAGTCACTCCACACAAGACAGTGAGTGTTAAACCCGTGTCAGTTCACAAATAAGTACTACAAATAAAATGTAATCTAATATATGCTAAATCTTGAACGAGTCGTCGGCGATTAAAGCGGTTTCCCTTAGGAAAATCGCCATAGAAATGCGTAAGAAATATTCTTTTCTACTCTAGGCTCAAGGCCCGAAATTTTAGGGTAGGGGGCTGGTTGATTAGAGTGACGCCCAGTGCGCAACTGGTACTTAATTTATCGACCCGGAAAGGATGAAAGGCAAAGTCGACCTCGGCGGAATTTAAACTCAGAATGTAACGACAAACGAAATACCACTAAGCATTTCGCCCGGCGTGCTAACGTTTCTGCCAGCTCACCGCCTTATAAATAAGAAATATTTGAACTTCGAATCATCAAGAAGAAATATGACAGAAATTGTTCAATTCTAATTTGCCAAGAAAGGACTGTTTCGTACTCATCTACTGCTGTCAGAACCTCAAATGACCACACAGATACTTCCCTGATTGGTTCATTTGCGTTGTTGGTATTATCGAGTAAGCAGATACCCGTCTCTTTACTCACAAAAACATAGATAGGAAAGGGATTTTTATTTTAAATAAATAATTCCTTAGCTAAAAACGGAAAATCTTGTGGTTTATTTTTCGAGGTGTTTGTTTTAATTATTTTTACCAAATCAAAAACGCGAAACAGTTGATATCATACACAATTCACGGACTCTACGAAAGAAGAAAAAGAAAACAAAAAGAAAATCAAAAAAGAAAACAGGAGTATATTTCAGTTAGTGATCTTACAAACAAGGAGGATAAACGTGATGATAATAGTAAGAAGGTCGAGTGGAAAGAAATCAGAGGTGAAAGCGAAGTAAAAGAAGAAAACAATGTGTAGAAAGAAGAGAAGATATCATATGTCTCATTAAAAGTGGTGATACGTAAGAAAATAATACAAGAGCAGAGAGGTGTAAGAACGGGAAATAAGATGAGAAAAGAAAAGAAAACCGGACTAAGAGGAAATACAAGCGTGAAAATAAGTAAGGAGAGATGGGAAAGGAGTTTGGAAGGTAAATATATGAAACGGTGAAAGGATTAGACATGGTGGAACTTGATAAAATTTGTTGAAAAATGATGGGAAAAGGAGAGAAAAAGAAATATAGAAAAGACAAAAAGGATTTGTAGTATCTTGTGTAAGGAAGAGGAAAAGGAAAGATGTATTAGGAAAATTGTTGATAGAAAACAGAAACAAATGAAAAGACAAGAAACGAATGAAAACGAAAAGAGAAAGGAGAAGAAAATGTAGGGTGTAGAGAAATAAGAAAAAAAAAAGATGAAACTAAGAAACGAAAATGATTTGAGAAAAGAAAGCCTCAATATTTGAGACGATAAGTCCGTTATATTCTCCTTCTCTGATTTTAAGTGGAATTACTGCAGTGAAACGTTAAATACATTTCTGTGTATGTGAAGTATTTATTGTATTTATGTATTGTGGCTTCCCGAGTTATTCTCGCTTAGTTATAGCGTTATCTATCTATCTATCTATCTATCTATCTATCTATCTATCTATCTATCTATCTATCTATCTATCTATTTATCTATCTATACAATGCATTTCTATACCATTACACTGAAACACACCATGTTTGCGTTGCTAACATTTAAAATTGTATCGTTAGAGTTGTCGGCGACGAGCTGGCGACGGGAAGAATATTCAGCAGATTTTCTTTTGGTTTTACGTTCTGAGTTCAGATTCTACTGAGATCGACTTTGTTCCTTCTTTTTTGGGGTGAGGGGGGGGGGGGTCGATAAAATAAGTACCAGTTGAGCACTGGGATCGATGTAATCGACTGGTTTCTTCCTCTCAAAACTGTTGGTATTCAGCAAAATTCAGAAAATTAGTGGTGGTGGTGGTGGTGAGCTGGCAGAATCGCATTTCAAGACAATATATATATATATATATATATATATATGTTGATAGAAAAACAACAAAAGTAAGAAAGAAACCTCGATATTATGTAAATAGAGGAATTTATCTGTAAACGTATGTGTGACACTTATTCGGTAGCCATGATATGGCCAGATAACTGAAGAGATGACGGCGTGGGTTTCCGCCCCGGCATCCGAAACTCGGAGTTTTATCATGGCTACCGAATAAGTGTCACATATTTTTACAGATATATATATATATATATATATATATGAGATCAATAGATGTTTAGATTCAATGAAGATAGTCGTTGCTGAAATATATATGTATAAATTATGTTGACCGTTACTGAAGATCATATGAGAGAAACTGAAGATAATTATTAATGAGTTGGTGAGGAAAAATTGAACTTGAGATGAAAAGTAGAAGCTAGATAGTACGATAGGAAGCTAAAGAGGTAAGAGAATTGTCGAAATAAGACAAAACAATTGTAAAAACTCAGAAAAGACCAAAAGAAGAATATGTGGTGAATGAAATATGAGAAAAAAAATTTGCGAATTGAGAAAGATGAGTGAAATAGAAAGTTTGGAAGACAACCCTAACAGAATAAACAAATGCTATGAGAATTATAGAGATGATTGAACAGAGAAGAGAGTTGAGAAAGTAGACATATGTAGCAACAGAAATAATGGGAGAATCATATCAGATAAGAAGTTGAGATAATTAAAATAAATGAGATCAGCTGAAACGCTACCAATACTTAACTATTCTGAAGATAGTGTTGGTAGATACATCTTTAATTTATTCGCACACACACAAAAACAAAAATAATGATCAACTCGAATTCGAAATTAATAAAATATTACGACGGACTGAACAACATTTTAGTTACAAAAGCCTCCTGTTAAACCTGTTAAACATTTAACTTACGTTTATTTAGTGGTATGCAAATAAATAAACGCTTAAACACAAATGAAAAGACAAATGCATACACATGCACGCATACACACACACACACACACACACACACACGCACGCACGCATGCACACAAGACAGGTAGTGAAATACATAGAGTATTATAACTGATGTTTCCAGAAAGGAAAGCATGTGGTAGGATCAGGTTTCAGGTTCACTCCCACTGCGTGGCACCTTAGACGATGTGATGTGAGTGAATCTGGTAGACTTAAACTTTGTGGAAGCTTGCCATATATCTATCTTTCTTTCTTTCTTTCTTTTCTTTCATTCTTCTATCTATCTATCTATCTATCTATCTATCTATCTATCTATCTATCTATCTATCTATCTACATATACGACGTGTTTCTTTCAGCTCCGTCTATCAAATCCACTCACAAATCTTTTGGTCGGCTCGAGGCTATAGTAGATATCACTTGCCAAAGGTGCCACCCAGTGCAACTGAACCCGGAACCATGTGGCTTGGAAGCAAGCTTCTTACCACAAATCTACGCCTGTGCCTATATTTGTTCAAAAATTTTCATAATTATGCGTTGAATAATGGCTGATACCGTTTTATCCCATATAAAATTTCATATTGTATAAAATTATATATATATTTATGGCCGTCAAAATGTATCTATTTCCACAATATGTCACCGATCGTCAGATAAACCTTGAATTAATGTTCAGTTGTAATTCCCTCTTCCTTTTATTTATCACTTCGTTCATTTTTATATATTCCTTATTTTTCCAAAAGTTCGCTTTATATTAAATTCTCCATTCCTACAACACAAGATTTCTGTCTCACTCTCTCTCTTTCTCTCCTTTACTCTCTCTTTCTCTCTCTCTCTCTCATACACACACTCTCTCTCATACACACTCTCTCGCTCTTACACATTATGCACACACACACGCACACGCGTTATTTATGCTAAAAGTAATTTTAAATAAACAGATGTCAGTCTTTTGGCGCCTCATCAGAGATTATATATATATATTTATATATGTGTGTGCGTGTATATATATATATATATATATATATATATATATATATATATATATATATATATATATATATATATATATATACGTATATAAATATATATATATATACATATGTATATATATATATGTATATATGTATATTTATATATATGTGTACACACACTCGCACACACACACACACACATATATATATATATTCATAAATATATATATATACTCCTTTACTTCTTTCAGTCATAAGACTGTGAGCATACTGGGGCACAGCCTTGCAGAATTTATCTCAGCCGAAATAACCGATCCCTGGTACTTATGTTAAAAACCCCGAAAGAATGACGGCAAAATCGACCTCGGCGGGATTTGAACCCAGAATCTTTTCTACTCTAGTCACAAGGCCCGAAATGTTTGGAGAGGGGGCCAGTCAATTAGATCTACTCCAGGACGCAACTGGTACTCAATTTATCAACCTCGAAAGGATGAAAGGCAAAGTCGACCTCGGCGGAATTTGAACTCAGAACCTAACTGTTCTGCCAGCTTGCCGCTTTACAGAACTGGAATATTAAGAGTGGAAACAGAAAGCAGGGGAGATCTATTTAGGGTTTGATTTTTATTGAAGCAGAAGAGTATGACAAGTTTTCAACACTGTTACATTTTACTTTATATGAATTGCATATATAAAAAATGAAATAACGAACGAAACGATGTGACAAAAATTGAGGTAAATATAAAATGGTTCTAAGCAGCAGTAAAAAAGAAGAATTAAGATGAGAAGATATGAATAGGGCAATGAGAAAGCAAGTATAAGATCAAAAGGTGGGAATTCAGGTTACGTTACCGGAATAAAGATAAGTAATAAAAAAAAAATGGTAAGAATCGAAATGTAAATGTAAAAAAACGAAATAAGGTAAGATATACGAAGGAAATAAAATACTATAAAGTGATGAAGAAATGTAACACAGATGAAGAAATTTAAATGCTAGAATAAATAAGTAAATATAAATGATGTTAATTGAGGGAAATTTTAAAAGATTATTGTCAGGAGGAAAGTTAAGTATTGAATTGAAAAAAAATGGTGATAAGAGCGAAAAAAAGGATTTGTGAAAAGATGGAGATATACGACACGAACTTACAAAGTGAAAATACGAGCGACTAGAGTTCTGTGTGTGTGTGGGTGTTGTGTTTTTTTTTCCTTTTGAATCTAAGATAACACGAATAGAACTCGTGTACGGAAGGAAACGGACTTAATTTCTCCCCCCCCCCTTCTTTTAGTTGAACCAGTGCTGTGACTGAGTTTCGTTTCTAGGTCGAAGCGATATCAATCAGTCAGCGAATGCTTTTGGGAAAGTACGATTTTATTATTCTGTTGTTGAAATTAAAGGAATTGATCACGTGTCGATTGAAAGATTAAACAATTCCTTCCAATGAATGTTATAAATATTTGCTTTTTTTTTTACATCTTTTATCTGTTTCAGTCATTAGACTGCGGCCATTCTGGGGCTCTACTTTCATGAATTTTTAGTCGAATGAATCGACAAAAG